>NC_136623.1:28334045-28404045 GCF_933228915.1 Telmatherina bonti | reverse complement strand
GGCCTTAGCCGGCGATCTCAGCCTTAAAGCAAAAAGTGCAATCAGCTTTCTCCCAAAAGTAAAAAAAAAAAAATTCACACTATGCACCTTGAAATTATTTCAAACGTACTTCATTTTCAGCAAATCACAGTAACCAGTTCAAGTTCATCATTTTCTTTTGGCTGCCTTTGCTCTTCCATTGAACAAGTTTACTTTTTGCTCGCACACGGAGTTCCACATCGATCACCTTGAAGGCAAATATTAGACAGACATGGGGCAAAGTTACTCATTACAACACTCAGATCGTTGAATGTTATTTCTACAGACTCTTGAAATCTTATGCAGCAATTAAACCAAGTCACCTAATGCAAGCTCAATTACCAGAGAGCATGGATATGCACGCATGTAGTGATAACTTGAAAATGATTACACAGCTGTATCTGTTCTTTGCATTGGTCACGATCAGAACAAGTGCCGCTGGTGAGCAATTACTGAATGAGTGAGCTTAATGAGCAGAGGTGAGCACTTAAAATATGAATCCTGTCTTTACATACTAATGATGTTGGAGTTAATCTAAATGATAAAGAGAAGCATGTTCTTGAATCATGCTCCAGTTGAAGGGGAGGGGATTTCAAATTTGAATAAAAAGCTAAAACAGGATGGTGTTCATCAAGCCTGTCAAATATTTGAACTGCTGTCATTGTATGAATAATTGATCTGTGGAAGTGAAAGTGATTGATGTATTTCTGAAAAGGGAAGCAGTTTTATCTTATTGTTGCATTTCTTTTAACAGCTTATTCGCTTCACTGCAATCTACGTACAATTGAGACACAAAAAAAGACATAGCTTTCTATGCAACTCGCATGCAAAGAGAATAAGTTAGTATGTTTTTGTTAATAGGAAAAGCCTCTCTTGAACTACTTAGCTGCTCTAAATGATCTGATTTTACCTGAAAATGACTTTAAAATTGGGTCACTTTTTTTCCTCACATCATAAGCCAGCCATCACATTATGCTGCAGAGAGTCTGCAGCACAATCCTCTTGTACTAACCTTTTTTCTTTTGTGCTGAGTCGGCTAAAGCCCCCAAATCTCCAGTGATAACCTGTTAGAGCTGTGACCAAAGTGCTGCAGAGCTCAGTGGTTTCCAGCACAATGGCTCATGGAAGATGCCTTGAAATTTCAGACTTCCACACGAATGCTTGTGGGGATTTTGACATTTTTACTGTTGTCAGTAACTGTTTTTGTCATAGAATCAGTTCATCTGTACTGCTTTGTGTAGAAGTGATGACAAAAGACAGAAAATTTGGAGTTTTTTTTTTTTTTTTTTTTTTTGTCGAACACTGTAGATGGAGAGAAAAGTTGTTTACTTGACAAGCAACTCAAAGATGGGAGTCATTTTTAGGCCCAAATGACTGGGGTAGGATGTGACTTTCAGTGCGAGGGAAAGATCGAGGTGCGTAACTGAAGTGCCCTCATGGTCCCGGACACAGATGGACAACATAAGGGAGAACAGACACAGCTGAGGCCTCTCGTAGCATGGAGTATTATAAGACCAGAAATCAGTGAGCGCTGGCTCTGCTTGAATGACACAAGCTTTTCTGTCCCTCGGTCTTTTACTGATCTCGCTCGAATCCCCAGAGACACTGAGTACAGTTGCACCAGGATTAAAGACACTTTCCCCTTCTGTGATCCACACTGTGCTTTGTTATGCCTCATCTGTCTGCGGTGCCGTTACGATGCTACACTTTACAAATGGGAAAATCCTAGTTGGCACCCCATGAACAAAAAAACTTTTTTTTTTTTTTTTCTATCTGTGCATCAGAGCGTTTATTTAGAAGTGACTCCCAACACATTTGCAGGGTAATGTGACGTAATGGCATCAGCTCAAAGCAGAATCATACAACCTCCCCACCTGGAAGCGGAAAATCAAAACCCCTTTTTATTTTTTAAATATGAATGGCTGCAAGTTGATCTATTTGAGTCACATGATATTTTTAGGATGAAAAAACAAATTTTTTTGAATAGCCCTCAATTGGTTGTGTGGGCTTCAGGCTTAATTTAGCAACTGTTCTGGTCATCCCTGACCCCCATGCCTGCCACCTAGCCGAGTTTAATTTTTGTTCTAACCTTGTGGTCGACTTCAGTTTCCAGCCGTAAAGCCTGAACCAGATATTCACTTTGACATTTTATCATTTTGCTCCATATTGTCATTACCATTACAATCTCGACTTCAGAGGACTTTTTTTTTTCATTGTGCAGGATATGACAGATAACTTACTGCGACTCATTACAGCTGCCATCCTCCATGAAATCTCTTTAGCCTGATGCATGGAGACCTTGTTTGTCAGATCCTTGTAAAGGGACAATGAATATAATCCTTTAATAGGAAAAAGCAAAAAACATTCAGGTAATTCATTGAGGCATGAAACCATGTTTTTCTGACTTGGTTTCTGCGTCTTATATGGGATGTTTGATGGGTGTATCTGCTAAATGACTAGAACGGAAAATATAGAAATTGTCAAAGGTAATCTCTTAGGCTTCACACTCACTGGGAGATGAGGCACAAAGCACACTACCTGAACTCTGAAGAGTCGAGAAAGAGCAGTAATCTTCCACTGGGGCTTCGGCAGGGACGAAAAGACTGCGCACAATAGCATCGTGCACTTCTGATCCATTTTGTGAGAGGGGGGAAAATGAGAAAAGAAAATGAACACATGGGCTTTGTAGCTGCACAGACTGGAGAAAAAAAGCAGGAAAAAACTTAACGGGGAAATTTTAACAAGTCAACTTCTCAGGATCTGCAGCATGTAAAGCTTTGTGTAATTCTTCTAATGAGTGAACCAGGAGGGAAAACTATATGCTGCAGAAGAATGTGCTCTAAAAACTCCCCTAGATTCTGACATAACGTGAGCGTGCAGAACAAATTAATCATGTCTACATGCATACTGCACTAAAAGCAATTTTCAGGAAAAGGCCAGATTTGATGGAGTGAACATTTCTTAACTTTAATAATTTCCATTTCATCTAATCATCTTCCTCTCCATTCACAGAGGCAACTTGCAGCCAAGCAATGCAGAACAAAGTAACTCCACAGACCAGAGATGGTTTCCAAGGTAACAGTGAACAGGCCCCCATTGGATCTGATGGCTAATTTTCACACCTGTACCCTCGCTGTGACTGCAGAACTATACAATATTTCAGCATGCTTTATGACTGCTCACCTAAAGTGATCTGTGGCCATGGTGTAAAGGCTGAAATATGAGAACAACACAGTGCTACCATATGGGTAATATCACTGGTATGAAATATTGGCTTTTTCTTTCTCGCTCATCACTGCGACTGTCTCATTTGGGATTGCGTCATCCTATTTTTGGCCTTTCTGTTCTTTTCTTACAATAATCTTCAGTGTAGACGATTCATGCTTTTGTGTCCCTTACCTTCTCCCCGTCTCCTGTTGTGATCTCTGATTCAAACTGTCTCCAGGTGGTCCCTTTCATCACTGTCAGAGCACCGTCTGAGTTTCTTCCCACTTTCTCTGTGAGTTAATTATAACTCACTGGGAGGTGTTAACATCTCCTTTTAGGTAAAAAAAATGGTCACATCAGATGAAGATGTTATTAACTGAAATTTTAAATGGTAACATTACCTGATTTGTTGCATTGATTATTTTCTAACCCCATAAACCTGAACCAGAAATATAGAGGAGTACCTGATATGTTGATTCCCACGTTGGCAGCATTTGCTGCAGGATAGCATATGTGCTGCAAATTACATTATTCAAGAACTTGTAGTAGTTATGTTCATTTTAACATCATACACCACAAGGACCATCTACATCCACAGCTGTTGTCACTTCTGACTCAGTGCATGACAATTTATTACTATTATATTGTCCCATAAATGGGACAGCTGGGATGAAATCAGGATCTTTTTTTCAAAGGTGCAGTCTATTCGGAAGGTGTCCAGAGTCAAACTCCTTCAGGTTTTCACCATTTGTTAACTCGCTGCCTTGTTACAAAGTGTAAAAAACTCAAATATCTAGTTGTGGAAATGGCTACCAACGTAAAACAGAGAAGAAAAGTAACAAGAAAAATATCACATGGACAAGTATTTCAGACCCTCACTTAGAAGCTGCTTTTGCAGCAAATGCATCCTTGAGTCGTGGGACTGACACAAGTTTTTCACACCTGGATTTGGAGATTTTCTGCTCTGCTTCTCTTCAGATCCTCTCCAGGTCTGGCAGCTTGGATGAGGAATGTTGATGGACAATCATTTCTAGGTCTCACCAATGATGTTCAGTTGGGTTTAAGTCAGGGCTTTGGCTGGGCCAGTCAAGGATATTCCTGGAATTGTTCCCATGTTTGTATTGTATTGGCCGTGTGCTCAAATTTCTTGTCAAGTTGGGAAGTGAATCTTCAGTCTGAAGTCCTGAGCACTCTGAACAACGTTTACACCCCTAAGTTCAGATCAGTGGAGTGCTTGGTTTTTCATTTTTAATGAATTTGCTGTCATTTCTTAGACTACATTATATGTTAATATCTGTGTCTTTTTTTATGGTTACAGATGCAGCCAGACCCACGCCTGACTATATACAGCCTCTCTTATTGGTGATGCTGGTTGTAGACAGAAGGTAAAGTCTGACATATTCACCAAGTGCCCTACGACTAAGTCTCACTTATTTCCATCGCAGACTTTTAAATTTTCCTAAACCATCCTCATGTATTATTCAATAAGAGTATAATATTTAAGAGCACAAGACGAGGAACATTAACAGTTAAGAGCAGTTAATGTGCCTCATCAGGACTGCATGGATTATGTTCAATACAATTTACTGAGTTAACTAAGTAGCAGAAAACCTATCATCTCTAAAACTAACACTGACATACAACCTCATCGCAAATGTAAAATGAAGCTGACACAAATAATTAAATGTAGCATTTGAACAAAGGTAATTGGATTTGAAGAGTTTAGAAAAGACCTCTGCAAAGTGTTTTAGTTTCATTTTCTTCAGGCTGAGTGCCTGTCCTCCAAGGACCAGTACCCGCACAGTCTAATGGCCTTGCAGACACTCTAATATGTGTGCATCCTAATGACTGTTGCCTGTAGTTGCTTGCAGTTTTCCTAAAAAGCCATGTGAAGGTCAATGTGGCATCAAAGCAGATGTTAAAGTCAGACTCAATTGTTTGGGGAAATGAAAGTTCAAACAGACATACAGACGCACAGAGAGTAGAGTAGAGCTTCTCTTCACACCGACCTGTAGCCATGACTTCATGTCCACACACAGGCGTATATACTGCATGAGCTGTCTGTCATGAAAAGTGCGTAAAGGTTGTCTACAACATGTCTCTCCTGACAGGAAGCAGTGTAATGCAAGGTAGAGGTTATTTTCTTGAGAGATAAATGGGCCGCGTTTTCTGTATCATGACAGCTCGTCTTCATTTGTCTGACATGTAGCGAACAAGTCATTGCATTGTAGAGAGGTTGTAAATTTACCTTTATCACCCCCAATATGACGAATCAATCAGTGACGGTGATGTAACCATCAAATAAATTACTCTACCTTTACATATGCTCCAAGTCATCTGTGGTTGCAGAATTCATATGCTCCCAAAAGCAATTCGTCTGTTTTTCACGCAAGTAAATTAGACTATTTTGTCAGAATATTTTTCTGTATATTGTTTCTGTCATAACCGGGACCAAGGTGCTCCAGAAAACACACAGTACACATTGCCAAAGGCTCTTTAGTCAAGAAGAACATTGTTGAATTTGACGTGGAGGTGGTCAGGTCAAAACTAATCTCTTCTGCTGTTATTTTATATATGCTGCTGAGCTCATTTAGATTAGGATGAGCAAATTAAAGAACACAAGAGTGAAGGTTGCTTATGATAAATGAGCAAAGAAGTAATGACGGAAATCTACTTTAATTAACCTCACAATGATCTTTGATCTGTGCAAACACTTGCTGGATCACAGAACACACAACCTTGTCTTTTTCCACAAATTTAATGCCAAAAGACGTTTGGGATTGAAACACAAGATCCTTGTCAGCAGTTTAAATTATTCTTATAAAAGACTTCTGCAGTGAGTCTGTTTCTTTTTCTTTTCTTTTTGCTTGTTCCACTTCTTGTTTCTAACTCGACCTCATTTCCCTGAAGAATAATAAGGACACAAGGTCACTGTATGATGCTTTCAATCATCCAACTCCAGCACTGAGTTCAAGATGTGTAGAGGCCAAAATAAGTTTATTGTAAAATAAATAAAAACTGTCAACCAACACACTCCAGTGAGACTTCTCACTGGAACTATTGTTCCCTGTTCATTTCATTTTTACAAGCTGTTTTTGGTGAGCTTTGAAACCGTTATGGTTAAGTACAGCAAATATGTTTTGCTTAAAGATCCATTTCGGAGATTAGGATTATGTGCATGAAGTTTGGGAACAACACAATATTACCAATAAAATAATATAAAACAACTTAATCACTGCTGTCTTTTGAATGAGGCACGAACTTCGATGCTTCTACGCTGCATTACAAAGTCAATGAAATAAAATATTTTCCCTGTGCTTTGATTGTGACGCACTGGACAGCAAAAATTATTTTCTTATCACTTTCAACATCTAATGAAACAAGGTCATTTGAAATTGGAGAAGAAAGTAAGTCTAACTCTGCTGCCTTTGAACAACACTCTTTTTGAGAGTGAAAAGTATCATGCCAACTTGTGCCTCCTAATAACCAGTCCAGTTTCTGTGGTTTTCCTCGGATTGGAGACATCCAACCCTCATTCTGTTCAATTAAAGATATATTCAATCCTCACACTTTAATTTTGTTGACTGACATTTAAAAGCATGGAAAGTCATGCATCTCTGGAGCGCAGATAAGCTAACTGCAAGATAAGCTAACTGCAAGCAGGCATGGTGGAGTGCTCCCCGGCAGAAGCCACCAGACCAGACAAATGACTTCTGCACCAGAGTACAGGTTTCAAAATGCACAATTTGGAGAAGCAGAATTTATGCGATAAGAACTCAATCAAGAACATGACTCATGAGGGCAAAAGTTTATTTAAATCACTAAAAATAACTGTATGGTCTGAAATACAAAGATTTGAACCAAAAAGGCCATGTTACAATAGTTTTAACCTATTTTGATGATTAATAATTAAACGAATAATATGCTTTTGCTCACTTGGATATTGTGCCCACTTTAAACCATTCATTATGACTTGTATAACTCAGATAAACTTAAAAATAAACATTAAATTGTAAAAGTAATGATAAAATTGTGGATTAAGTGAAGATACAATACAATTATGAAACTCAGTTGCAACAAGTGAAAGTAAAGAAGAATATACTACTCTGAGAAATGTATATCATTTTACTGCACATTTCCTTTATCAGCCTGTATCCTTTTCCTCAGCAACTCCAGGTGAGGTATTTCCAGCTGCTTGCTCTGAGCAGGTCAAACTAACCAGTGAATCACAGTCTGTTTGCTTTACATTGTTCAAACTGATTTTCAGTCCGACAGAAGAACATTTTCTGTGAAACTGAAGCTACCTGTTAAAATATTCCCTCTATTCTTTTTTGAGGTCTTAATAACTCAATCGTAAGGCAGTGAAGAAGAAATTCCACACGAGCCTGACTACTTCACATATCACACTTCTCAGCACTTCCCAGTGCTTTGCAATGAGTGTCAACACTCTGCCAAGAATACAGGAGAACAGAAGTGAAGATTATTCTACGTGTCAAGCAGTTTAGTACAAGTAGCAAGAACAGACATGATTTACACAGACACAAAGCAGCTCTGTAATTTCTAACTGCTGCTGTCAGTTGACACATGAAAGACACAGACTTTTCTTTTGTCCACGGGGAGAACTTTTATTGTCACATTAGACCCACACCTCATGTCTGTAAAAGCCCTCGAGCAACTTCAAATTTCTTTAGTATGAACTAGAATGAACAGACATGCACAAAAACAAGGAAAAAAACCAAACAAAAATGTGGACGTTGCCATTACAAGTGTCATACTCCATTCGCTTTGTCCTGTTGCACTAAATTGGATTTTACTCAAATTACATATAAGCGTGTAATTTATGTAAGTTTCCTGTAAAAAACAAACAAGCACGTAAAAAAGAAAAAAACACACATTTGCTGTCGTAAAATTGTAGTTCTGTGACTCCCACACTGTAATTTAGACTAAATCATAGCTTGTCTGACCTCTGCTGAAAGGTTGCAAAGCAAAGCGCTGCACAGTATCAGAAAGGCTGTAAAATGTAAGAACACACAGGTGCTCAAATATTAGCAAGTGCCACACTGAATTGCATGCTTTCTTGTTGTGTACTTTCATCTTATAGTCAGAAATTGAGCAAATTATGATGGATAATGGCTGCTTTTACAGTTAAAAAGCAATTTTTGTGTTGTTAATGGAACCATGGGACATACAGTGTTCAGAAAAAGTACATATGAGCTGAAGGCGGATCAGACACGGCCGAGTAGCAGGTGCATATACTTATGCAGTGATTGTAATTGCAGTGGCTTTTGGAAGCAAAGCAGAGAATCTAAGCAGGTGAGTTGGCAGCTTTGCTGTGGCTATTCTGTACAGACTGCTTAATAAGGTTTTCTGTTGTCCAGAGAAAGAGCCCGGTCGTGGCAAGGAAAAAGAGAGAGAGAGAGAGAGAGAGAGAGAGAGAGAGAGAGAGAGAGAGAGAGAGAGATGGGGGCAGGGATACAGTGAGTGAGAAATGTGGAGAAACACAAGGTAGGGAGGGAGATGGAGGGAAGATAGATGCAAGCACGAAGCACTGAGGACAATGGAGGGTAAGAGAGGGAGAGAGTATGAGATGAATACCTTGGAGAATCAAGCAGCCAGTCCATTTCCCAGAGAGGCTGCGAGACTGGCTGTGGCTGACTGATCCAGTGCTGTGCTGCACTGTGTGAAAGGGGCCAATAACAGGCTGAGTAATGGGATTGTGCCACTGCAGATTGTGTGTGAACAGGTTGGGTCCTTGGGTGTTCCCACATGTCAGGTTAGCACTGGCCTGAATGAGACTGGACCAAAAAGCCAAGCCAGCCTCTTGTGCTCACTATTCAGAGATATGGGATGCTTTTTTTTTTTTTTTTTTCCAAATGTCAGTAGCAGCAATTTTCTTCACAAATCTTGTTGGTCTGTTAAAAAAACCCAGAAGCAACATACTAACAAGTTTATTAGTCAAACCATTTTAACAACAAATGCACCAGTGGTCGCCACGACCATATTTTCTCTCCACTGAACAGTTGCATTATGTATGAAGCCCCGGAGTTGGGAAAGAAAGCCTGTCCTATATCTATAAGGTTTCCATTATTCTTATCAAACCCCAACAGTTTCTTCTTGACAAATAATTGTTCTGCTCAACAACACTTTGAAACAGAGCCCTTTTTATTTCACTCGTTAGTGTACACTATTCTTTTTTTCCTGTTTCAATTATCTTCAAGTGCCGCTTGTTACTTTAGACCATTGTCAATGCAGTTTAACAATTCCTTTGATAAACCATACTTTCTTTTTTAAAGAAAGGCTTTTTAATGTTTTACCAGCTTTATACCAGTTTTATTCCAGCTTTTCCCACACAGATCATGATACAAGGCTGCCTTCTTGTTATATGTATTTCCTTATTTGTCTTTGTTCGAGTCAACTGGACTGATAAATTAATGCTCTCCTACTGTTTGCTCACAAATACCATGTAGAGTTACTGGAATCAGAGGTGCAACAGCAGCATTACCGGTCAGAACGGTGCGTTTGTGTTATATGGCTCTTCCTAATGGTACATGAGCAAAATTATTGACAGGTGCTCACTTTCTCTGAAACAGGAAACCAACATGGACTGTACCTGATTAGAGAAATGCTCTCAATAACGGACCATCTGTTCCACGTTTTCACACCAGTCCAACAGCTTTTTGTTTACAAAATTATAAAAATTCTTCCTGCTTCTCAAAATAAATGGTGACTGAGGTCCACGGCAGGTGAGACACCCACTCACCATAACTACTTATCACCACATAAAGTCACAATTCTTGTTCCAAATCCATTAAAAATGAGATGAATAAAACTTTAAACTATGAAAATCTTAGGATCTGTGAGTGGCAGTCTGTCTGGAAGGATCAGATCATTTAGAGTAGGTTCTGGACTGATGTATGGCTTAGTTACTGTAGCTCACACAATGTCACTCTGTATTAGAGCTTGTACAGCTCAACAGTCCAGCTTTGAAGCCCTCCTGCTTCATGTCCTGCTGGTGCTTTAGCTCACATTTAGCACGTCCTATTGCATTAGTCTCACTCCGTCCCTTACCTTGTGGCTCAGCTCAAAATGCTGCTGCCTAACTATTTCCATCTGCCCATTGCCTCTTTGAAATTTCTCCATCACGTTAGCTGCCCCTGCTTGTTTGTTCGTGTGTGTCAGAGTGCAGGTTTTAATTGTAATCGAGGCGTACAGCTGTGATCAGTCAATTCATTTAGCGCCTCAAGGTGTTGCTAATGCTTTTGGCTCCCAGCAAGGATCAAGACAGCAGTGTGCAAACGACATGACGAGATGAATGCTGCCAAATATATAGCTGTGTGCCATTTCTACACCAACACAAAATGCATTCATGGGTCAGGATGATGAGTCAGTCGACTTTTTTTGTGAGGAATTTTTATAAGTATTGCTTTGAGATTATTTAAATGAACTTCCCACTTGGTGCACTTGCTGCAAGGAGAATCCAATTTATTGGTGAGCAACCATGATTACTGCATGCATTTTGCTTTCATACCAGGGTAACAAGCTCACAATGAAGATGTAGTTACTGGCTCTTACAGCTGCTAGCAGCAGCGAGCACTCTATAAGTCCTTTAGAATACTCCCATTCCCCACCAAATTTCAGTCCTCTGACGTCTCATTATTCTGGATTAACTTGTCACAAGTGCCACCTTTGAGAGTACTGTGGGGGCTACAGATGATGGCCTAAGGGTCTATTCAAACCCTGTGGCAGTATGCTATCTTATACTGGCAACTCCTGGGATGGGGAGCAGTGAGTAAAAAGGAGAGTTTAACTTGCTGGAACTTCCTCAAACCAATTTTATTCTGACCTTGGTACACAGTCATTAGTAAAGTTATAAAGTTGCAGCTTCTGGGTTTAATGTTTTACCTCAGTGATACACATTTTGGTGCTTTTTTTTTCTTCTGGTACCTAATCTTGTTTTTCTTTGGACCCAATGAGCTGTAAATAGGTATTTTTAAAATGTGGTGGTATCCCTGCTGTGGTGATTCCTGTTCCCTGGTGGGCGTGGTCAGCTGGGACCTGGAGGCACAGCTGATCCACATTTCAGCAATCAACGCACCACCTATTTAAGACCAGCTCTGCCTGCTATCCAGCGTCAGATTGTTGATTGCCCTGCGGTAAAACAGCTCTCGGCCTCAGCTTACGTTGTTTGTGCTTGACCTTGATTCGTAACCTGTCCTGTCTTCCTCCTGCCAGTGAAAGCCTGCCTGCCTGCCTGCTCGTTCGTTTGCTCCCCTGCCTGCCTGCCTCCTGATGCTCGCCGGTCTGCCAGTCTCTGAAGGTTCCGCTGGAAGAATTCACAGGAATCTGTGGGAAATCAATAAATCTCTCTCTATACTCAGAAAGTGTCCGCTCTTTGGATCCTACTAGCCCCTCACCTACAACACCTGCATCCTTTAATATTTAAGAGTTTGCTTAAAAAACTTCGTGATGCAAGATAATATCAACTATTTCGGAACAGAACTGAGACACAAATCACTGTAGTGGACCTGCTGCTGTATGACAGGAAGCCTGATTCTGGCAGCTGGAGTAGGTGGTAATTAGGCTGGTAGGTAGATACATTTCATTATGCCCACTGAAAGACGTGGCTAAGCCCTGTGTTCCTCTGTAATCCCCCCACTGCGCTGCCCATTATGACTCAGCCTCAATCCGCTGCACAGAAAGTCATCCCTTTACTCTAACTGCAGCAAGCCAGATGAGCCCGGTGCCCCAGGCTTACTGACACCGGCCCCGTCTCAGGTGACTGAAGTCACTTCGACACAGAGCTGAAGCTGCTTTCACCCAGGCTGAATAAGGATAAAGGCAGAACTGCTAAGTTCCCCTTGTTTAAAGATAAGATAAGGCTAACAACTGTAATGGCTCTGCAGGGAAAGAGATACTCCGGATAATATGATCCTCTTAAAGCATCCATCTAGATATGGCGGAGGCAAGCACTAGTTTCTGGCAGAGGTAGAAGACAACTTTGGTTTGCATCTAAGATTACATCAATGACAGCAGTAACATCTGCACAACACAGAAACATCAACCTATCAGAGTTTTGCTTCTAAAAATGATTCTATTTGTTCTTTTAGGTTGAGCTGAAACCAACAAATAAACGATCAGTTGAAAGAAAGAGAAAAAAAATGAAGCTCGGATTGATTTTGAGGGGACATATGAGAGTCCCTTTTCAACAGATTTTAGTCTAAATTGCTTCAGCTATTTTTTTTTTTTTGTTCTCTTTCTGTGTTTCTCTTCATGAATCTTTCATAAAGAACAGGGTTCATTCTGCAAAGTCAAACCTTTCCCAACAGTTTTGTGAAGAGACTCTCAGGGACACAAGTAAAAACCAAGGATGAAAGCAGCTCTCACCAAATGCCAAAGGGCTCAGAAGTGAAGGTATTACAAAGCACTTGTTCCAGGCGACTTTCGACTGATGAACACTGATTTCTTCTCACCTCCTGCCTTCATTAGGGTTTAAAGGCACAGCGAGACTTTTGCAGAGTCAAATGGGGTTTTTGTGGTCATGTTTTGACTTTTGACAAAAAAGGAAACTGCTGAACAGCAACAAACGACATAATCAGAAATCATCAGTGACAACCTGCTTTTTGTGTAATATGAAGACGAACCGTCATCCAGATTTAAAGTTCCCACACTTATAGTAAAAACGGAGTAAAGGAATTTGTACACAACCACAACTCATCCAGTGACAGAGCTATTACAGCAATCTGTCGACTGAAATAACAAGTCACTGCTAATTTGATGTTAATAACAGTTATAGACCAGAAAAAGCTCCCTGCTTGTTTCTTTTTTTGCCTTGAAAAGTATTTTTTCTCCTAAAATGTGAGCAGTGAAGAGGAGTTTCTGTCCTTTCCACCCACAGTTCCTTTGTACAGTCAGAGCCTGCAGGACCTGGAAGCCCAATTCTTTGCTTTTCATTTATGTTTATACATGTAATTAAATTTAAATTAAACATAAAAACATTTTATTAATCCCAAAACTGCAAGGTTGTATTTTTGCTGTTTTTTTTTTTTTTATTTGTATTTATTTTTATTTATTTTATTTTTTTTTTAAAATAAAAACAATAATTATTGAGAAGAAGACATTTCCTTGTTCTGGAGGGAGTCTCTCTCTCTTGCACTGGGCTTGATGAAGCTTCACACTGTTGTTTCTTCACTGTGGTGAGTAGAGATTTATTCAACTCTCTGATTCTTGTTCTGCTTCTCCAACAAATGGCTGTAAGGCTGATTACAATTTCCACAACAAATTTAAATATTTGTTGCTTCTTTATACAGACAGTAAATAATCTTAGTTTCCTTAAATAGTAGAGTCTGGTCCTGTTGGGTGATGGGGTTGGTATGGGTACGATGGAGTGTGCTTGTGTATAAGGAAGAGTGTGAATGCGGATGGAGGGGGTGTAGGGAGGTGTGTATGTGTGTGTAGAGTGGAGGTGGGATGGGGGAGTGTGCTATGGGGCGTGTGCGTGAATAAAGGGGGAGTATGTTAGTAAGGGTTGGGTATGGGGGTGTTTGATGGGGCATGTTTGGGTGGGTAGAAGTGGAGAGATGAGTGGGTACGTATAGGGGACAGTGTATGAGTGGAGGGGTGGGTTGGGGTATGTGTGTAGGGAGGAGTGGGTGATTGGAGTGGGAGTGGGGATGTGTGCGTGATGGGGTGTGTGTATAAAGAAGGGAGTGTGTGAATGGGGGTTTAGTAGGGGGGTGCATGTTGAGGTGTGTATAGGGGGAGCTTGTGAGGGGAAGTGTGTATTGGGGTGTGTATGTGAGTGGCGGCACGGGGGTAGGGGAGTGTGAGATGGAGCGTGTGTAAGAGATAGGGTGGGTTGTGTGTGTTTAAGGAGGGAGTATGTGTGCGTGAGTGTGTGTGTCTGTGTGTGTGTGTCTGTGCATCTTGGTGCCCGAGGAGTGCAGCTGGTGTGGCCTGGCTGCCACTTGGTGGTGGTCTGGGGACCCTGGCCCTCCATTGGCATGGGCTTGGCCCTCTGCCTGTGGGGGTGGGGGTTGCCTTCGTGCTCTTAGGGTCGTGGGGCCCGTGCTCTGTCTGCCCTGGGTCCCTGGTGCCTGGTGGGGCTGGTTCTTGCCGATCCGGGCCCGATGGGGCCTGTTCCCTATGACTGTGGGAGACTCTGGCTGGAACCCCCCCTCTGCCACCTCCTGGGTGGGTGCATGGCTGGCTCCGGACTGGGGCCGTTGGGGTCGGTGCTTGGGAGTTGCTGCCGGTTGCCCGGGTATCGGGGGTCTACCTCTTGCCTTTGTGTGGGTGGGGTCACATTGGCATGACACCTCTTCTCTGAACACTTTCCACTCTGTATGTTCTGCATGTGACACAGTCACTGAGTCATCCTGCCGGTTTATTCACTAATAGCAGCTAGCTTTCTTTCTATGTCTCTGATTTATATTTAATTTGTTCGTTTCTGGTGCTTATGACAGTTACTTAGGCCTCCGCAGGGGGAATATGAATCTAAGGTTGGCTTGTATGTGTATGTGTATGTGTGTGTGTGTATGTATATGTATATGTGTTCATACAGGCGAGTATGTATATATGTATATGCGTATATATGTATATATATATATATATATATATATATATATATATATATATATATATATATATATATATATATATATATATGCATCTGTATGTTTTTTTCTCTTTCTCTCTCTCTTTTCTCTTTCTCTTTCACTTTCTCTATGAGGTGTTTTCTCTTCTTTCTCTTTCTGTCTCTCTTCTGTCCTCTCCAGTCCAGTCCAGCAGTGCAAACTCTACAATGCAAACAATAATGCAAAATAAATAGAGAAATAAAATAAAAATTCCAAAAGTCAAGGGAATCATTAAATCTATACAGCTTCCCTTGGCAAAGTAAATTTGCTCAGCAGAACACAGCATCCAGACGATCTTTCTGCTTGCTTAAATACTGGACAAGGCACACACAAAAAAAACCCACCAGCTCTCCAGTCATTTATTGTCGGACCTCGTAACTGCTCACAGCTTTTCCCTGTCTGTCCCTTCCCATGCCCCAACTCACTCACCAACCCCGAAGATGGCTTTTAGATTGACTCCCTGGTTTTGACCTTTCTCCACCATCAGTGTGGTGAGATCATCATCTTACCCCGTTTTGTGAATAAACTTGTTTGTTAACTTCTTGGTCTCAAGGAGTCCTTTGTTACAGGTCACTCCTGTCTCGTAGATGATCTCTGCGTTGCGTGTAGTTTGTCAATTGCAGCTAAACTGTGGGCTACTTGTATTGCTCCACCAACTCCACCTCTTCTCCCGGGATATAAACAGTGTTTTGTTTACTGTTGTTCTTTATGAAGTCAAATAATCTTATTTTATTCATATTCAAGATATGGTGATTGTCTCTGCAATCATCTTACAAAACGACTGATTATTTCTTTCTACTCGTCGTTGATACTCCTAACAACTGCAGAGTCATCAGATTATTTCTGAGATGGCAGGACCCAGAGTTTTATTGGAAGTTGGATCTGTTCAGTATGAAGAGAAATAGAGAAAGTACTGTCCCTTGTGTACCACAACCACAACCTTTCCGTCCCACAAACTGTGGTCTGTTTGTTACGTAGTCACAGATTCAGGTGGTTGAGAAAATGTTCTCATGAATTTATGGAGCTTCTCACGTGAGAAATCTATTCTCACACTTGAGAAATAAAAAAAAACATGATTCTCAAAATGCTGCCTGATTGGTCCAGATGAGTGGGCTCTCTGAAGCAGATAGATGATGGCATCTTCAACCCTGAGAACATTGCAATGTGAAAACTAATAGATACTGAAAGGTGTTCCCGTGCTTATTGAGGTGAGCCAGTCTCTCAAGGATTTTCATGATGTGAGATGTTGGGGCAGCTAGTTTTCAGTCATTTGGTTCAGATAGTTGGGATTTTTAGGAACTAGAACAACTGATGTTTTTCATACGGCTGGTGTTGAAAAGGAGTTGAAGAATCCAATGTTCAGAGCAGGTTTTTCACAGCTCTGCAGCTGACGCTATCTGGACCTGCAGCCTTGTTCTGGTTCAGTCTCTCTGGTTGTTTCTGTAACTGACTACAGAAGACAGACAGTTCAGAGGAGGAGACAGAGGAGGTTTCAGTGTGATCTGATGTGGAGGGAGATGAGGCTGTGTTAAGGTCCATAGTGAGCTGCTGGGTGACAGAGTGGAGGTGTGACAGAATAGCTGGGGCTTCATAGAGGGTGTGTGGTCTGTTGGGCCAGAGGCAGGAGGGGATCATTACTGTTCTGACCTGAACCTAACATTAACATCATTATAGTTCTAATTTTGTACAATGCAACATAGGGCACATTGGTATTATTATGAAAAATATTACTTTAGGTTAAAATTGGTGGTCTTTTGCTGTCATAATGTCAGAGCTGCCGTCTCATATAGTTTCATACATTCCAATTAAACCAGCATGGAATATCATCCATGCATCTAAGGCTCCTTTCTTGGCTCCTTCTATTCCTGTTTCTACATATTTTTGAAAAAGGAGGAAGACCTCCTTTCTACTCCCTTTTGTTAACCTTTCTGCAACACATTTTCTCTGTGACTGTGTTTCCATCCAAAAACAAAGCAAATAAGAAAGCTTTTGAAATTTCACAGCGTGGTAAGTGTGTGTCAGGCTTTTTGCCACTAACCTGCAACAGAGACAAATCTGGAGGTAGAGCAACATCAGCAGGCGGTGATACATGAAATTTGTGAAACAAACGGGGATGGAAGAAGCAAATCTGAAGAAAAATAAAGTTGCACACATGGGCCATATATGAGAGAGAAATTTAGAGAGGTTCTCTGGTTTGTTTTTTTTTTTTTTTTATTTAGCTCTCATGTCAGCTGTCTGGAGGGAGAAACATGTAACTAGCATGTGTAAAGCATCAGGGCTAATTTATATTGATTCTTTGTCCACTTTTCCATCACAACTCTTTCTGTCTTTTTTTTTTTGAAAAGGTAAAACAAAACCAAAACAAAAAACATCTGGTTAATACATCATTTGTTTTTTCAATTTTGAAAAAAGATTGGTTGCAGACCCTTTTCGAGGCCTGATATAAATGTCATTCTGCTAGTAAAAATCTTTTTGCACTGACTGGATTCAGGTAGTCTGGTTATAACTTCATCTTCAAGATCGAGGCACAGATTTATTCATACCTCTGACACCTAAATGTGGAAATCTTGTAAGACGTAAGCATTTTGTTTGCTTCTGGTAATAAAAAACATAAGGAAAGAGATCCAAGCAGAATGCAGCAATCTTGTCTTTTTCCTTGCATAAATGAACAATAAATCCCCCCTGATTTCCTCACAACTTTCAACAGCTGTTTTAAGGAAGTGATTCATAAGGTTGCACTACAAGCAGCAGTTCACCTGAACCATGCCTCTGCCATGCCTAAGGAATGGTGTAGAACTGCAATGCACGATGCAGTGTGAGCAGGAAGGAGCAAAAATAGACCATGGAATTGGTGCGGAGCAGAATTTCAGGATGAGTAGGCAGTTAGATAAAGGCCAAGGTTTGGAGGTGTAGTCTGTGACTTGTAATCTTGCCTTTGTCTCCTGCACCCCACTAATCAATAAACCTCACTTCCTTGTTTTTTTTCTTTGCTACAGCAGAAATGTCTACCCTCAGCAAGTTCAAAACAGGTTGTTAGCATCCAGCACATACCTTTTTTTTCTGTCTAACCTTAATATAAGTATCTTTGTTCTTTTTATTTCCATTCTGCAAAACTTTCCTCTCCTCACTCTTGCAGCACAAAGAGAAATTTCACTTTTCTTCTCTGTGCTTCAGCATGCGTGACAAGAGTGAGCAACAAACCCAGAGAAGTTCAGTTCATGCAAGTTGCAGCTTCAGCTACTTTTGCTCACTTAGAGCCACATGGAGCAGCTTTTGTAACAAAGAGCAGTCCCACAGGTTTATATGAATTTCAGTGCTTGAAGTTTGCTGCTCTGTTATAGGCTGTATGATTTCAGATATTGAGGACCTTTTTTTTATTTTCAGTTTCAAACATTTTAAACTGTCAATGCGTTTTCTGTTGCAATTAAGCAAAGCAAAACACAAAACAAATCAGATGTCATTCTCATTTACATTTTCAAACATTTAATTTCTGAAAAATTGTAAGACAAAAAAAATGAATGTTTTAATATATGTTCTTGTAAAGGAGCAGCATTTTTTAGAGATTGACAAGATCACCCTCACAAGACAATTACTGTTGCCATATATCAGGTTGTTTGTTTGGGGTTTATGCAGATTATTAATGTAATCTAGCCTTTTTACAACTTTTTGTGTTCAGTGTCCTTTTACTTTCAGTTTCTCTGTATGTTTAATCTAACATCAAAACTACCTGGTTAGGTTTCGGAAACCTAGTTTACTGAATTGGTTCAAACAGTACATGTATATGGGTAAGTTTAGGAACCAAAAGCACTTAGTAAAATTTAAGAACAGATTGTGATTTAATTTGAAATCCACTTCTGGTTAATTAGCTAGTGACTCAGTAACACAAAAGTTTAATGAGAACTTACCTAAAGGTTTTCCTCTGTGTTGACTTGTGCTATTAAGACATCCTTAAAAAATGTGTGTGTGACTGTCAGAGTGAGAATGGGGTGGATTACGTGCATTTATACCTGAGAACACAGTTTTCTTTTTATGCATAAATATTAAAATTCTGACTTCAACAATCCACAAGACAAACATCTTCTGTCTTCTGATTTTAGTTTATGCATGAAGACTCCACAAGAAAAGGACTTTTTTTTTCTTCACAGGATATTAAGATCACCTCGGGCCCTTTTGCCCTCTTTGTACCATATAATGCTTGATAAAAGGTTTTAAGTGAGGCTGTCTCAGACTGATTGCATATGCAACAACAGCAATAGTGAATTTGCTTGATCCACAGGGGAGTAATGCTTCTCGTCTGTGTAATGCTTTGATCACCACGAGACACTTGCAGCACTGGGCATGTTTCCTACCTTTAACTCACCCCACACCACTGGAATATATTAGCATATTTTGCCCTGAAAGAGCCGTCATGTACAACTGCATGGCTGGAGGTTACCATAGTCTTCAAACAAATTTGTTTTCCTTTGGTTGCGGGAAAGTGTTGCATAAAAGACTTCTTAGCTGTTGACGCCGCTCTTGACATTGTTGCAGCTTACTGTCGTCAGAACATTGTCATGATCTAAGAGCGTGCAGGAGCTTTGTGAATATTAAAGCCCTTTGCCATTTGGCAGAGCTTTTCGTTACCGTTTATTAAACTTGTTGCAACTAATTACAGCCTAGTTTTAATTTACATATAAAAAATGTAAGGGCTCTTGCCCTCATGCTCAGCAACTTAATACCTATGAAACAGTCATGAACTTTGGCAACAGAGTTCATTTCTGGCAATGCAAGTTGTTGTTTTAATCTGACAGCACCACCTTTAACAATGCAGAGCTTCATATGCATTGAATTGAACATGGAAGTCTTAGGTTGGCACGAACGAGTAAGACATAGGCTGTGTCTCAATTCAGGTTCTGCACACTTCCAAGTGCGCAGACTACATAGGCTACGAATGTATGCACACTCCGAAGTGCGCTTACTGTCAGTAAAATGAGACTGTATATTTAGTGTACGAGAATTACCCATAGTGCTCCAGTCCTCTGTTGCTTAGCAACTTCATATGCCAAGTTTATCTAATTACTGATCCCATTCTTCCACAAAAAACACAAAAATATTGTTAAAATGACAAAAAATGGTGGCAGTAATTTAAATTAGATTTATTTTCATTTTCCTTTGTGATTAAATTACAAACATGGAGGAGGCAGTTTAGACGAGCTCTCCTCTGGCTGAGAGCTCATCCTGTCAAGCTGACGTTAACGTCAGTGAAAAATATTCCTTCCTTGTTAGCCACATATACAGTCGTCCTCATATGTATTCATACCCTCCCATTAAAGGAGGAGAAAACAGCTGCCTGGGAAATAAGCTGAAATAAAAGTCAATAAAAGTTTTATGAAAATCATGACATTATTTTCTATTTCTGGTTCAACAGAAAGATTTAAAAAAAAACAAAAACAAACCAGTATGATAAAACAATATGTTTTCACTCCAGTCAAGTGTTTTCTGTTCCTCCCGGTCAGACTTCTGCACCTGTTAACAGGTATTGTGTCCCACTGTTCATCAGAAAAATGCTCTAATTTGTCCTGGACTGATTTGTTTGTCTGTTTGTTTTTTTCTTTAACTCTATTAAATGACAAAACAGTGTCTTATGTCACTAAATTATAATTTAGCACATTTTTAATTATAGTTCCCTATTTCAGTCTCCAATTAATTGAGTGACTGTAATAAATTCAGCCTTTTCTTTAATGAAAAGGGACAAAGACATCTGAGGACTACTGTAATTAAATTCATTTGTGGTTATTGGACACAATGCTGCTGTCCTCCCAGTTTGTCTGCTGGAACAAATATGTGTGTGTAACTCCATAAAAATAATAAATAAACGGTCTGGCTGGTGTGGTACCTACACTGGCGCTCTGATGCTCCTTCTTTTCTATCAGGAGTGCAATGAATTCTGGGATAGGAGAGGGTGCATAGGATGCATCTCTTGTAGCCCTCATTTCAAGCTAATCTGGAGCCAAACGAAGGGCGGATTTGATGGGTGGACTCGAAGGAGCCTTTGAATTGGGACAGCACTATGACGCATGCAGCCTACGAATCCGCACTTGGACGTGTGCAGACCCTGAATTGAGACACAGCCATAAACTCCCCAGGCTTTGTTTACATCTGGCCTGGTCTTCTTAGGATGTTGTGAGATAGTTGTGAATTCTGCCGAGTCGAAACTTGTGCCTGCACTGTCAGGGTCGCACACAGCAGTTGAGATTACTGGATTACTAATGAGACTCTGCAATGGAAAACATGTCCAAATGTCACGAGCATCAGTGAAGTGCTTTAGCCTTAAAACACTTCCTTGGCATTTCATACTTGCTAGTTTGAAATGATGTGATAGATTTCAGAAGATTTCGTCATATCTTCAGTAGTTATACTGTTGTGAATGCATCAGATATGTTACATTTGGCTGCTTCCCCTCATTTCTACCACTGATCCAGAAAACACATTTCATCCTCAAATACTTAAATATTCTTTGAAAGGGAATATTCTGGTTACTTTTACTGAAAGTACTCTGTGTTTAGTTAATTAAATGCTTTATTTTAGCAGCGGTACTCCCCCATGTTTTGTGACAACCATGCCCACATTTCACTGCCACACAGCTCACTGCGTTTGCACTTGGGGACATTGCTGAATCACGCAATTATGGTTTGGATGAGGAAAGTCGATAAGTTCCCGGCGGAGATGTGCGGAGATGGCTAAGGTCACACCTGTAATCATGCGGGAGCAGCACACTCCATTGACACAATGATGAGACTCCACAGCCAGGATTGAGATGGGTGCTGATTGCTCCTTATTGGAAGATGGAGTCAGGCTGTCATGAATCCTGCTGTTTCGCAGATGGAGTTATGCACCAACAGTCACATGTTTGCACAGGTCGAGCTTTGACCACGAGCTCACTACAGCTTGGCTGTTTGGATCAGATATAGAAAGGCCAGTGTGAACAGGCAATTGTTAGATAGAGTGAAACCTCTGAAGAATGCTCTGTGTACGGGGGCAGACTTGGACAAAAAACTGCCTCTGGCATTTTGGCCCAGCCTAGCCTATGTACGATCATGTACAACACAAATCTTTGTGCATCCTTGAATGTGAATATGAATCGTAGAACTCCTTAAAACCACTAACGCCAAGCAGTGAGTGAGGGCTAAGAGTGGATGAATTTATTACTTCCAAAAAGTGTAATTTGTTAATAAAAAAGAAAAATCTACATTCTAGTTTAGTGATGAATATCAAAGCAGTGATTTCTTCTGTATTTTTGAAGGAGAAAGAAAATAGAGCAGCATGAGAAATGATGGATCAGATGAAAACTATTCTTAGACAACGTGCAGACAGTGTTTCTGTGTCTGTTGCCTCCTCTCCTCTTCTGGAGATATTATTTCAACAAAAGATCTAAAGTAGGTTTTTTTTTTCTCTCCAGGTTTCTGAGCCAGAAACAACATTTCTGTTTGAGAAAGAAACTAGTTGAACACATTAAGTACTCATGCAGGGGCCACAACAAAAGGGAACGCTGTTTATAACTTTGAGTAGGTCAGTCCAGTTGTTAGGTCATAATCTGCCCAGTTTGATGGACCTGTCAGACCAATATAAACTCTGGTGGCCAGTTTGTTCCTACTTAGATAGGATTAGAAATGAAAGATTATTTTCCTCCATCAACAACAATCTGAAAACAATAAAGTGCAGCCTACCAGAATATGGGAAAACTTTGCAGTACAGCGAAAATAGTTGACAAATACCATCTGGTTTTACCTGCTCAGGTCCAATATGTACTGGACTGTATTTATATGACTAAAGGCCAAAACACACTGGTGATAAATAAGATGACTTTTGACCAGTGCCTCCACTAACACCAAGGCACATGGCATTTGAGATGGAGCCCCCCCCATTTGACCACACAGACTGTGAGCTGTAGCAAAGCTCTCTGCTAGTTTTTGATTAATTAAAAAAACATATCTTTTGTTCACTTATATATGTTATATATATGTTTGCAGTTTTCTGACTAAGCTGAGATTGAATTTACTGTAATATTCCTACTCGGGAAGTGTACGACTAATCGACTAGTAAAAAGGTGACAGCTATTTCTCTTAGTCGGCTGTTTTGTTATTCTCCTATGTTCATCAAAAGACTCAATACAATATTTAGAATGGGGCTCTATTTATATAATATTATGTTTATATAAAGATGAGATTTAAAAGAAGACACCCCCCCCCCCCGTCCGGTGCAACAGCAGTGACACACGTAAAGCCAACAAAGAAATGATAAATAAAACAAAATGATAATATGTGTATACATAAAGAAAAGATTAAAGAATGTAAAAAAAACAAAACAAACTTGTTTTATTATTATTTACAAGATGTAAAATAATAATTTATCAATCTTTTATTGTACATTGTGTGTTTATTCATGCAGAAACAAACCTATGAAGGTATCTTTGGCTCAGCAGAACCCACGCATTTCATGCAGTGAAATAAGACATGTCATGACCATGTAAGCAGGCACACACCCACACACACGTTTCTATATTTTGACTTTATTTGTTTATTTTCATTGTCAGTCAATGCTTTCATACGTTTTATTCACTGTGCTTTTTATTCTTCTCTGCAGCACTTTGTTCCACTGTGGTTGTTTTGAAATAAAGTTGGATCTAATTGATTTGGACTGGATAGAGTTCATACGCTCCATATAGAGCTGAGAATAAACACCTCAGATATCAAACACAATTAACTACAAAGCATAAAATACTGCAATAATTTACAACCAGATAAAGACACTGATAAAGTTAAAAAAAAAACCTTTGCCAGAGTTTCTTCATAATGACAGCTGTGAACAGTTTGTATACATGCTAGTATAGCCTAGCAGCCTAAGTAATAAAATATCCGCCTGTCAGTTTAACACTGAACACAATAATAACAAATATCCATGATACAAAGAAATCCCATCTTCTGTGTATCCAAGGTGGGAGATATACCAGTACTGGAACAAAGCACAACAACAATTCCAACAGAATGAATATGTGACAGCAGGTATTGTGAGGGTCATTATTACAGCCGGTCATTATTACAGCTATATAAGAATCTCAGCCAGGGATCATCGTGTTATATTGAGATAACATCTCCTCTACATCACTCATTTAGTAAATGATGAACTCATGTGATGTCGCTGCTGCTAAACTGAAAGCATTTTAAATTTTCCAACATTTTCCCAACTCATCAACTTTCTTCTTTATTTTCATAAAGTTTGGCTCTGAGCTCATTTTGCCACCACATTTCCCTGCAGCTCAACTGTTCCAACCCAGATGGCTTCGATTGTGTTGGTAAAAATAATAGTAACTTTGACAAATCACATTATTAGTGACAAGTACAAATAGTATTGTCTGTGCACAGGTGTCATTGGCAAGCAGTCCAATCAGCCACACCGATGTAGCCTCACACACCATCATTTTTGCCACATGGCCGCTTTCAGTCCAGGCCACTGGAACCCTGCTGTCAGTGAAGAAGGGTCTAACATAACCTGGGTGCTTTGATTTGTTTACGAGACTAACTTCCTATCAGATAGCCAATTCAATTTGATGGGAATATTCCAGTATAAATACTTTCCACCACCACCTTTTGCCTACTAATTACTGGAATAGGCTCCAGCTTCCCTGCAACTCTTAACAGGAGTTAGTGGTATTAAAATAGATGTCATTGTAGATATTTTACAGTTTTTCTTGTGTGCTTATTTTTCTTTTAGTTCTGTTACAGTAAATAGAAATTAGAATTCAAATTAAATCTTTAATTAGAATTTTGATACTCTAATATCACGCTATCGTGCTAGCATGCTTTGATTTTTGCTGCTCAGTTCCCCAAAATAATTAGCAGTATCAATATATTTTTTGCACTTTAGAGACAGTGGCAGTGACTTAGGTGGAAGAGCAGACAATCTGATGGTAGAAGCTTGAATCCTGCTTTATCTCAGTCAATGTGTTCTTGTGTACTTTGGCAAGACACTTAAACCCAGCTTGCCTCCAGTGTTGGCTGCACTGATGTACAAATATGAATGAATGTTTGGTGGCAATCGGAGAGGCTATTAGCCACGGACTGGTAGATATGTTTCCAACAATCTGCCTCAGGACAGCTGTAGCCACACATGTAGCTTGTGTAAAATGTGGAGTAAAAGAGAAATGGATTAGATGTAAAGTGTTTTAAGTGCCTTGAGATGTGCGATATAAATCTTAATTATTATTGTTATTATTATTGGGTAGCAAGTCAATAAAAATGTGATGTTGCTCATATCTGCAATCTCACAACTCTTCCTCTGGTGTCTCTCACATAAGCTAGGTGGTTCATTGTTTGGTACGTGGGTTTTTTATTTGTTTTTCTCTTCTTTTCTCCACACACGTGTTTGCAGAATTCCACTGAATGATCACCTTGACAACAGCATTCTTTCTACAAGCAGCCATAGCTCTGTTCTCTGTTAATTGTATTTTTAATCTAAATCTGCAATATCAAAGTGCTGGTAACTTTAAGTTTTTTGCACGCTGAAGCTGATGCATGCAAAGATAGATTAACCACCAAAACATCTGATGTTTGACTCATGTTCGTTGTGCTGGAGGCAGCAGAAGAATCCAGCATGTATATGCAGTTTAAATGAGAGCCATCTTAGCTTTGAAAAGACATTTGACAGTATTATTCTAATTAGACTGTCACATCAATTTTATTATGTTTTTTTATGCACATGGTTTGTTTTTACATTGAAAACACTATTGTTTACACTTTCTTTTGATTTAGACAGCAGACCTTCATTAATTCAGAACTCCAGCAGTTATATTAGAAAAAAACAAGCTGGATGGTGGACTGGTTGAGTTTGTTTGCTTGTCAGTCTATGTGCGTGTTTGTGTGCGTGCACACATGTATTTGTGTATGTGTGGCAATCAAAATGATCAAAGTCCAGTCTTTGCCAGGCAGGTGACAACTGCAGGCATGATGCGTTTTGCTATGGGATGCTTGCTTGCTAAGTGAGCGCTGGAGGGGAAATGTAATAAATGCTTTCTTCCATAATGATCTTTGAGAGAATCGTTGCCAGAGTCGCTTCTGAAACTTGACTTGTTTGCATCCGTTCAAATCAAAGTGATTAGCAAATAAACCATGGGATGTGTTAGACGTTTTCCAACACTTTATCCGTGTTCCTTTAATTGGCTCTCATTTAGTTAACAGTCGTAGGAGCGTGTTTGTCAACCTGTCAGAAATTGCTGTGATACTTCACAAACTTAAACAACAGTGGAATCTGCTTAAATATACATCAAGTACAACCTTTTTGTCATTTTTCTTTTCTCGAGATTCACTTGTGTCCTATGTTTGTTCAGCACCTATGCATAGCCTTTATATTGTACTAAACTATACTGAAAAAAGGTATCGTTGGCTTAACTGCCTGAGACTAACAAGCATATTTGAGGTACTGATGTTTCTGTTGGATGACAGCCCTCTTTAGATCTGAGCAATAATTTGTCTCTCACAGTCTTGGAGCTATTTACAGAGGAGATTTATCTCACACATTCCCTGTGTACAATGAAGCATCTGCTACTACCAGCTCAGGTAGTAAAGGGCTGTTTCAGACAGCAGTTCAGTTAATATGTTGCAGTTCCTCTAAAACACAGCAGAAAATAGAATTAAATAGTCCACTGAGTGTCCTTTGTATATCTGTTGATGCACGTAATGCTGCTCTCCAAGAATAAAAGCAGGAGTAAAACATCCAGCCATGAGCATTGTCCCTCATTGTTTGGTGTACTGTGGTACAAATACCCCAAGAGAAAACTTTTGTCCATTTTCCATCGGATGCAGCAGTATTTTCCACCGTTCTACCGTTGCCACAAATAGAATAAAATAAAACGCTATGAAGGGGATTTTCCATTGGACTTGTCTTTTCTTTTTATCTCTCAGCTCCAAAGTGAATTACAGCCAGGGTCTGGCAGGCCTTGAGAGATTCCTAGGCAGGAACAGCAGAGGTCAAGGTGTGAGAGCAATACCATAAGCACACCTTGAAATTCTGCCAGCGTGCTCTCTCCCACAGGCACGCTCTCACTTTGCCACTTTCCATTGTTCTGTTTCTCCATCTCACTTTCCAGTTTCTCTCCTTTGCACATTCCCTCTCTGCCCATTTCTCACTCCTTCCCAGTTCTTATTAACACCCATCTCATTTTTATCACTCTCTTTCAGACCTGCTCTCTTTGTACAGGAGTCAATGCAACAGAAAACAATACTCATGACACAATCTGCTTAGATTCTCCATTTATATCCAGAGTGTGTGGCCGTGATCCATTGCAAATGAGCACCACCAGGAGTCAGAATGTTTACAAGGCAAAGACATCATAAGAATGGTCTGTTGTTACATTTTATTTATTTCTTGAGCCATTGTTCAATATTAATTTCAGTTGGCTCAGATAATTGTCTGCATCATAAACTGTATTAATATTTTACCAAAAAAACCTCTTTTTGTGTTATTGCTTTGGTTTGAAAACATTTCAATCGATTTATGTTGTTATTGAGATAAACATTGTTTTAGTCATTTATTTTTTCTCTCAACATTTTGGTTTAGGCAGATGTAATGTCAAAACAGTGATTTGAAACAAACCAGCAGTCCATTTGGCATGAAGCTGAGGAGGCACCCTTTGCTGCCACGTTTCTCCCATAATTCACGTCGCCCAACATGGTGGTTAATAGGAAACAGTTGAGTGGTGATGAAAAGGTTTTATTTTTTTTTACCCTTTGTTACGTCACTTTAGAAGAAATATGACAAAAACAATTACATTTAATGACACTGAAAATATCTAATATTTTATATTTGTGGATGTTAAAGTGTTTAATAAAGTTTCTGAAAGCTTAAAGCACTTTGAATTGTCTTGTACATGAAAGGTGCTATACATATAAACTTGCCTTGCCTTGCCTTAAAGAAGATGTTTTCAGTTTCAGATAGCAGGTATATGAAAAAAAAAAATCAGATTTGTGGCTTGATTTGGGTTTCAAAGTGTACTTAACAAAGGAAAATCCCTAAAAAGAATCAGAAAATTTTGATTATTCTGCTCCTCTTCTTCCACCTCTGTGGCTGCTCTCTGCAGGTCTGCAGCAGCTCCTGCTGTTTCCGTGGCTGCTTGCTCCCTCCACGTCTGTGGCTGCTCCCCAACAGGCACGGCATACAGGACAGAGTCACCTTTTCCTCAGGTGGTTCCGGTCCTTCAGTGTCTGCAGTGACTTGCTGATGATGTTTTGTCACACTGTCATTGCAAGTGTGCTTTCATATGCTGATGTCTGCTGGAGGACAGACAAGGACATTCTGGACAAACTGGTAAAAAGAAAAAGACAATTTTGTGCTGGGTAAGGTAACTCTTGTAGAGTTGCAGAAGAAGAGGAAACTGCAGGACCCCTCCATAACACCCTGGCAGGACAGAGAAGCAGCTGCAGTGAGAAGCTGATCGAGGTTAAAGATTGTGACGTTCAGGAGATCCCTCGTCCCTACAGCCATTAGACTGTACAACAGTGACTTCTTTAGGAAGTCCGGATATGTTTGAGCAGCTGCCCAGCAGCATTTCGAGGCTTAGAAACCCCACTATACAACATTCGGGATGCTGCTTGACGTTGCAGTGGGTTTCACTTCACATGCTAGAAAAAGTATTTAAACACACTGTAGCCTCGATAGCTGTAGCCTATCCCAGCAGGTGAGAGGTTTGGTATACTTTGACAGGTCACATGTCCATTTCAACTCTTAATTAAGTAAGATTAAGATTAATTAAATAATCAAGTCTTAATTAAATGTAACTGCTGACTGCAAAACTGCAAAAAACATATTTTAACAGGTTTTTATCATGAAACATACTTCATATCAGTAAAGTGACTCATAAAATCATCTACAAATTGCTCCATTAAAGGAGAAAAAAAATACACCGCTTAAAAAACTTCAAAAGTATTATTACTTTAAAACTAATTGATCCAAAAACCATCTTCAGATTTTGTGAAAAATCTTCCTGTTGGACAATGCCAGCACATGTATTAGCAGGTCTTCCATTCAGCAAAGCAATTCATTTACTTCCAGTGTGGTCCATTTTCTCTCCTCTTTTTATTTCTCCATCTCCTCTAGAGTTGACCTTTTTCAGACACACAAAACGAAATCTAACCATGCAACAGTGGTTGCAAACAGCCGAACAGGATGGGATTCCTGTCCCAGCATGCAGTGTGTGTGATGATATACGGCTGCAGTAAATGAAATAATTCTTGTGAGAGTGCAACCCTATACCCACAGCTACTATAATAGAGGCATTTTCAATTAAAATAAAAACCTTGTGGAAATGCTCAAGCCATGGAGAGATGCTTGTCATGTTCAAACTGGTGTGCAGAGGTGGAGAAATTTCAAAAGGTAGCTGCATCAATTTCCACTCCACATGAAACTGTCACGATGAAACTTGTGGAGATATTTACACTCTAATTTGGGCACCTGTTCTTATATCACCATGATTCTGAAGAAAATTAAGCCTTATCTTACTGATGTCACAAAATAATAAAAGCAGTTGTGAGTGTTGGACCTCTAAATGAAAGACAAAAAGCTATTTGTAGGAGAATGCAGAGCAGAGATTGTTAAATATAAAAGGATGCAATGTTTCATCCAGCCTGGCCAGACACACGTTTGATTATTTTTCAGTACAGCAATGCACAGTTAATTGCAATAAGAGCATAAACCAAGAACATCTTGTTACAAACATCACAACTAACATGCGTCCTTGACAGTGCATATGAGCCTAAAAGTAGCTTGAAAAGTTCAGCCGAGTGCTCTAAAGCCCGGTGCCAAAGAAATTTAGGAAAAGATCTTTTGATGCATATGTAAGCTCGGGGGCAGGGGGAGAGGGTTGTAGCTTGTTTTTGGATGTAAAGCCGAGTCCTTCAAAGTAAAAAGACTGGGAAGCACTGCTTTAAACTACCACAGACGAGGATGACATGATTCAGATGAACACTGTCTCATCAGAGCAAGCATCTAATATTGTTCCAAATGTCTCATCTTTCAAGTCATAAAATCTTCTTGAGAATAGATGAGACAAGAGCATGGCACAACTATGTGCACTTTCAGCCAAGGCTAGTTTGATACATAATTCCATTTTTTTTTCTTTGTTTCATTCAATAGTTTATTCAATAACACAAAACTGAAACAATGTGTTTCAGTTTTTACATAAAGTCAATATATTCTTAGATATAAAAAGTTCTGGGTTATTGTTAAAAAAATAATGTTTGGCACAAAATACATGCTTTTATTTAATGGATTTTGGGAATTGTTTTTCCTTTTTTAAGCTCTAATGGCCAAATTAGAATCTATATCTGGATCACTCCCAAAATCTAATCCCTTTTCTGCATCTTCATTTCTGAGATATCATGAAGATGTTAATCTAAATCCTTCCAAAACCTTTCACGACATGTTACTAACAGAGAGTCAGATGACAGGAAGTCATAAAATTTTCTCTGAAAGTTCACTGAATCTACACTTCAGTGCTATAAAATCCAGCAAGAATCCTTTCTTACACCACCTGTACAACATGCTAAAGCATGCTGACATTTAAATTCATCCCCATTAACCAACCAGAGCACACATATTAGCCTAATATATGTTGTGACTTGTTATTGTGGGAAGTCTGTAACTCTACAAGGACTTTTCAAGACGTTATAGCTATCCTGATGTATTCCCCAACCTTGCATGAATGACAGATACTGCATTCACACCCGGGCTCTCTCTGTCACTGTCACACATTTGTCTGAATAAAGCTGTGAGGGACATAATCTTAATGACAAAAAAGGTGCCGTTTTAACAGATTGATGAATCTGTTAAGATTATACATCTCATCTGAAAGGTTGGAGTTTGACGTGCCTTTGGCACATTCCTGTCTCTGTAACTGTAACTGGACTGCAGCTTCACAGCGGTGAACTGTTTCCTGCACTTCGTCATAAGCTGCTGATTGTCATTTAATATGAGGCAATGCAGATCTGCAACCCTCATAAAAGACACTAAACATTCAGCATTAAATTCCAGATGTTGAGTTAAATGAAATTCAGTTCAAGGTGGATCAATAAGGTTGCTAGAAGAAGAAGTCTTTGGAAAAAGATGGGTGGTAGAGATCCGTATAACAAGGAGGTGCAGAAACAAAAATCTGAGAAACAATACAAAACAAAACAGTGCTGGAAGAAGAGCGTTTATTCAAAAATAAAAAAAGATAAAATAACTAGTCACAATGCAACTCAACAATCCTGCACGTTTGCTGGAGGAGGAATACTGGAAGACTGATTATTGGATTGGTATCAGCTGAATTGACTGGCTGAGTGGAAACAGGAGTGTAACAGGCAGTGGACTGGGCACCAACAAAGAAGGTAAGGACTCTCTTGAGTGAAAAAAAAAGATAAAGAGCATGACTATATATTGATCAATAAAACTGGTTTTAGTTCTTGTAGAAAAAGAAAAAAAAAACAAAAAACAATGTGTGATGCTAAATGCTGAATCAGCAAAACTTCTGTAGCGGAATAGCCTCTACAAATTATGAATTTATTAATTACCTCGGAGCACCACTCATCACCTTTAATTAACTTAACATTCAGGCGGATGAGACACCTGAAATAAACTCAATTCAATAAACAGTCTCACTTCAAAGGAGTAAATCCTAAGAACGAATAAACCAGAAATCGTGCATTCAGAAATTATGACAATAACGGATGAATTGATTATACATATTTATTTACAATGATGGTAAACATACAGCAGTGAAAATGAGCAATGATGGAGAGATGTTATTGGTGAGATGGTATGATGAATTTGTCAACATGGAATTTCATTTATACCATTAATAAAGAACGCTGAGATTAATTAAATGAGATGGAGCAGGAAGAAACTGGTTGGAATTAAGCAAATAAATCGGGATGATTATCTTACTTAAATCTTTGACAAGAACGTGTTCAATAATTCTAAATTTGGATAAGAATTCGAATTTAATTATTTAATTAGAATCTGATGTACTGGTTTGGGACATCACAAATGTCAGAGCGCTATCAGATCCTACTTTGAACGCTGAATCCAGAGTGTGGGTCGAAGCGGGTGGTTGGTCCCCTATTCGGCGCGTTTCCGGGGGAATTGGATCCCTGGAGCGTCAGAAGATGTAGGTCTACGCAGCTACTCTGGCCTTCTGGATCCGTTCAGCGGAGTTCCGGAGCGGTGTGATGATGATCCAGATTGTCCCAAAAATAGATAGTTCCAGATTTTACGTGTAAAGACGTAATGGAAAAAGTTGGAGCTACGGTTCTAGTTAATTACTGATCTCGGGAAAAATACTGGTTACAAATAAACACTTGTTGTACTTTCTCCCGTTCGGAAGAACGGAGAGGTAAAAACTTATAATGAAATAAAAAGAAAAAGAAGACGAAAGGGCTAAAGAACTAAACAGAGGACAAAAGAAAAGCAGAAACTTTAAGAGGAGATGAAAAAGTAAAAAAAAACTCTGGAGGAGAAAAAGCTCGGAAGTTGGTCTGCCAGTCTAATTTAAACAGACCCGCCTTTCGAACTTCCAGCCAATCATGAGTTGCTTCTGTCAGAGGCTGACCAACCTTATCCAATCCGGTCAGCTCTAGTTCCTTCCCTCTGCATCTCATTAATGTGAACAGGATACTTTCAATTCCTTGCTTTGTCTGCCGCAATACACATCAAATCACATTCTTTCAGAGTTATGCAGATTCCTCGTTTGCTGGCGAAGGAAAGCATTTTATAGTATTACTTTCACACATGAAAAGATTGGCTACATGTAATTTTTATTAAAGGTGGATTAATTAATTGTCATGACTCGTCCTCATTGGGTGATCCTAAAAAAAGAAAACTCACATTTTATTCATTCACATTAGTAGCTTAAGAGAAGTCTGAAGCTTGGAAAACATAATCAACAATTATTTACTGCAGTGTTTATGATTAATGTGTGTGTGTGATCAGTTCAAAGAATTAAATCACATATCAAGATAACATAATGGAAAAGAAGAAATTCAACCAAAAGAATTAACCACAGTCTTTTAGACTAAGTTAGATCAGTTCCTTCAATTGGGGAAAGAAGTTTGGATTCCTTCTGTCTCCTTCTCCGTCAAGTTGTTGGTCTGACTGGCGCCATGGAGTCTGTTCTTTGGCTTAGAAGTGTCATTTCTGACAAGAACCAGGGTTTGGTCAGATGCGACTCTCGGCATCTCCCCCGACCTGCAACCATAGATTATAAGATATGCCTCCACTCCTTCGCGTGGAATGCTGTGAGGAGAGAAGGTTGTAAATCTCGGGGTGTCACCCCTCCTCTTGGGTCAAATGGTCACTCTCTACTCGTCCTGTGTGGATCAGTCTTACTGCAGAGAAAGAAATAACTATTGTTTAATCCAGTTGAATGTTTTTAATCCTGGGAGGCCAAGATCGCTACACTTCACAGACAAAACTTACAGATGATCGTACATATGCCTTGTCTACAGTAACAGGATTTTCTTCAATGCTCTGTTCAGAATGAAGATGTTTCTAAAATCTCGTCTTGTCTTTGTGGTATCCAGAGTTTCTGGCTTGGCACATCACGCTGAGTGGTTATCTGCGTATATATGCCACAATCTCCTGTTTGTTTCTATGGCAGTGGCAGGCAGGAAGGACATTGTGGCTGCTGGCCTTGTTAACATAACTTTAAAATGCTTGCACATAAATATATAGTTACTCACTGACCTAATTGAGAAATATCTGTGTCAGACTGTGTTAAGAAGGCCAACATAATATAATCTAACACAGAGCAAGCTGTGTTGGACTTGAACAAAACCCGATTAGAGGCTTAGCTTGTGGAATAACTTTGAAAATGGAGATGTTGTCAAACTGTGTTGAAACTGTTTTTGAGTTGTGAGTTGAGGAGAACAAAAAGTAAAAGGAGATCACCATCAAGAAAATGTGTGCATGCTGAACTATTCAGCAGACAAGGGGAGAGCACATTAACGGCTTTCTTAGATTTGTCAAAACAAGGGAAGATTAAAATAACAATCAAACCTAATAAATACATGCTGTATATAAGACAGAGATGTCCAGAGGTTATTTTTTGTAATTCCTTGTCAAGTTGCAAGTCCATTTTAGTTGCAACAAGTCATCTGCCAGTAGTCTGCTTTTTTTTTTTTCTTTCGGTTATTAGGATTTTTAAAAAAATCTATTTTATTTGCACTTACATAAGAATAACAGCGGACATCAAAACAAATGAACATGAAAAAAAGAGAAACAAACAATTAACCTTTCACTTTATATATATATATATATATATATATATATATATATATATATATATATATATATATATATATATATATATATATATATATATGACCACAATAAGAATACCACTTGCCTGGGAGAGGTAGAAGGCAAATAAGCTAATAACAGCAGCACTCCCAAAGAAGGAAAGAAAAAAAAACATGCAAAATAATTAAAACAGCTGAATACTAGATTACAGGTTGCTTAGAAGACCACATACTAATATCCAAGGAATTTTGAATCTACCAACCTTGTGTAACAGCACGGATCTTTATCTGAAACTGACAAATGCTCTCTCTCCTCCTATGGAAAATTTCTTTGCTTTTCTGAATTCAGAAAACCTGCAGACCAGGAGTTGGTGGTCAACTCCGGTCCCCAAGAGCTGCAGTGTTAGGGGTTTCCCTGCTCCAACACACTTAAGTTAAATCAATGAGTAATTAGCAGACTTGTGTAGAGTTTAATGTCAAGCTCTGCTCAAGTCTGATAATTAAGCCTGATGTGTGTCAGGCGTGTTGCAGCAGGAAAACGCCCAGCAACCGCAGGACTGCGGCTCTTGGAAACCAGAGTTGGCCACCCCTGCTGTGAACATGGAAACTTATTCAGACTAGTAAATATGTTTTTAACATAACTTATTCAAGAGCTTTTATTGTGTACAAAGATCCATCTGAGTCAACAGAGAAATGTTCAAACGTAAAGCTGTAGCTCTTGGCGTGTTTTTCCCTGAACGGAGATACGGGAGTAAATATGCTACCCCTTGGTGCTGGGATCACCAACTGTTGTCAAGTTCTGCACAAGCTTCTTAATGACCCATCAATGATATGACTCAGGTGTTTTGAATCAAGTAAACATGTAAAACCTACGGGACAGTGGCCCAAGAGGTCCACTGTTAGTGATCAATGCACTAGTGTATCAGAAAATCTGAAACATGTATTTTAACTGTGTAAGATGTATACAGTACAGATGAGTTTCAAACTTTACAAAAACTAAATAAGAAAAACCTCAATATTAAAATAAATGCAAATCCAATAGTTGATAATTAAAGAAGTCTTACGCAAATGGATTAACATTATTTTAAAGGTAGTAACAGGCTAATGTCTCCACTGCTGTTGCACTAAGCTTGTTTCAAACATGGACTTTAACATTAAGCTTTCATATTACAGTGACAAACCTCTCAAGTGTTGTGGTGAATTTTTATGCCATAGTCATTGCAGTTTGTTGTTCTATGATTTGTCTCTTTTATTAGGCGTCTAATACCTAAAACTTAATAAACTGTGCTGCAGCGACAGATGTTTAAAACAGCGTTGCTATTTATTTAATTTATTGTGTTTGCGTGTGTGTGTGAACACATCTACGTCAGTCTTATGTCTGAGATAATTAAAGTTCACAACACAGACAACAGACAGGAGATCTGACAGATCATTATGTAAAAAAAAAGACAATAAAAATTTAAACTATTGTTCACGAGTCTTAAATTGTGAGTCCGAGTCTCAAGTTCTAAGGTCAACTCCAAGTCGAGTCTCAATTCACTGGAAATGAGATATAAGTACCACTCGAGTATGAGATCCAGACTCTCGTCCCCATTTCTGATGTAAGATGTAGTATGTATGTGTCCTGCAAGTAGAATTAGTTGTCTTTCTTTTTATGTTTGTGAACAAGGTTTTTCCCGAGAGTTAATCTGCATCAAAAGCGGAAAATGCATATGATCTCTGTCAGCTGACATCCTGTCAGAAGTAAATGGGGAATCCATTTTGATTTCAAAATTGCAGTAATCCATCTCTGCTCAAAGCATAAAACAGGAGGTGATACAACATGCCCTTGTCAGAGTGTTTTACAAATATGTTGCTGGGTGTGTTCAAATTTCAAAATGAGCCTATATTTGTGCAAATCAGTACAAATTGTCCAAATGACAGGTTTATTATGTCTGGCTGCAAAAGAAAAAAGAGGAACATTTCTCCAAAACATGCCAAGAGCACAGTTACTGTTTGAAGAAAAATTCAGATTTAAAAACAAAGCAGGAAAACAACGACGGCAACATCTAGCAGGACCGTATTTACCAGCATACTGAACCTGTTCCACATGGTGTGATGCAGGGGGTACCAGATTAAATTATCAAAGCTTACACTGTGATAGTGATGCGCCTGCAACTGGGAGATACTAAATGTAAACTCTGCGCCTTTGGACTTTTCATCAGTATAAAACTTGGACTCTGACAGTGTGTTGTGTTCATTTTGATAGCAATAAAAAGCAAAGCTGTTGTTCTTAGGATACATGATCTTTCAGCTGCACTGAAATAATTGTCAATCTGTGAAAGGAGTTGCATTTTGTGTTTTTGCTCGCAGACCTTATGTTTGTGACTGCTACCACGAGAGAAAAGTAATAGGTACACACTAAGCTCTATTTATCTTCTATTTACCTTCATGCAACTTCAGCATGAACAAGGTGTTGAACAGAGCACAAGACAGAACTCCTACATGCATGTAAATGCAGTCCCAGCAAGTGTTATGTTCATACCATGATACATGTCATATCACACAATGCTCTGGGAAATTTATTCCATAAAGAGTGTAAAAGATTCATGAGACTTCACGCAGGAGAGATGTCTTCAGAAGCTTTTCTACAACTCTTTGCTTTTCAAATCATTTGTTTTCTCTCTCAAAGTATAACATTTTATTTAAAAAAAGAGAAAAAAAATAGCTAAATAAATGACAGAAGCTGACTCTGTATGCGTAAGTAGTCCATTAAAGGGACTGTACTTTCTCCTAACGTCCATGTAGAGTTGAGAGTTAGAATAAAATGCATGTTTTTGGAGCTTGATGGGAAGTCAGAGTACCAGTAAAAACCCACGTATGCATGAACACTGCTTGAAAAAAAATAAATGGAAACACATAATCATCACCACATGACTAAAACTCAGTCCTGCTTCTGGGATTTCAATCTGTCCATTTAGGAAAGAACAATAAATCTCCTATGTAAGGAAATGGTCCTGCAAGTGGTGGCCACAGACATCCATTCTGGCTCATGTTCAGGCATGTTTGCAGTTTGCAGTACCCTCACCACTAGAGGTATTATTAGGTGGTGTCTGCAGCCTACTGAAGGTTCTCAGGTATTGTCGTGCCATATTCAAGCTGTGGCAAGAATGTTTGCTGTTTCTCCCATCACAGTGGTTAGAGTCCAAAGGAGATACAAGGAGACAGGCCAGTAGACCAGGAGATGTGGAGGGGGGCTGTAGGAGGACAACAAGCCAGCAGGCCCACGATCTGCTACAAGTGTCAGAAATAGACTCCATGGGGGTGGGATGAGAGCCTGATGTCCACAAATGGGGCCTGTTAACTGTACAGCTCCATGCATCCTGATTGGCGTTTGCCAGAGAACACCACGATTAGCAGATTCGCTAACGGTGCGCTGTGCTCATCACAGATGAGAGAAGGTTTGCAATGAGCACATGTGACAGACGTGGGAGAGTTTGGAGATGCCTTAGAGGATGTTCTGCTGTCTGCAACATCCTCCAGCACTGCCAGTTTGGCAGTGAGTCAGTAATGGTCTGGGGGCCATGTATTTATAGAGCTGGACAGACTGCCATGTATTCGCCCAGAGGTACCCTGACTGCCATCAGGCATCAGAATGAGATCCTCAGACCTAATGAATTAATTATTGAGGTTTTGATGAACCCTATGTAAGTTTGTTCTCAACACATTTCACTTTGTAATGAATTAAAATTTTCAAGTAAAATATTTTGTTCATGAAGTTGTGTTGTTTAAACGTACAATTTAAATTTTTGAGCAGTGTTTACAGTAACTCCCCAGACATACCGGGGATCTTCTTGCAGTGAGAAGTGTTACTAACATCACCGTTTAGTCTGCTGTGAAACAATAAGTAGCATAACACTGACTACATCACACTTTTGCATGCAGTCTGTGCACTAGAAACTGAAGTTCTGGTGCTACTTCCGAAAATACAAGTTAAATGGATGAATTTTAACTTCCAACTGTATACAAACAATTCTTATCAAGGCTGCATCCTGGATGACTTTGTTTCTGTTCATTTCCACATTTTACATATGTTCTCTCTGAAGCACTTTAGCATTATGATTTAAAAGCACTTATATTAAAGCTAATGTGAATGTTGTTGCTCGAACCGCAGACTATCAGGTCACTATCAGCTCTCCCATCCGAGCCACCCCCATTCTTGACATAAGCAAATGAACATAAGAAAAAAAGACCTTGCCTACTAACATATCCTTTTAGGCTGCAGGGAATGGTTACACGGCAACCTTTATCTATGGTGTATCTGTGGTTTATCTATGGTGGTGTATACAGCGCCGCTGTACTCAGCAAAGTGAGGGCTATAAGTTTGAGCAGTGCAGGTCAGCAGTAGACGGAGGACCAAGTATTGATAGCTTTTAATCTTTGCTCCTTTGAAATCTTTGCCATCCATCAGTTCAGGCAAACTTCACTACAAATCTCATTACTACTTCTCACTGGTGAGGCACCACAGACAGTTAAAGATCTTGCTTGCAGAAGCATTACCTTTTGTTTCCTGTAATTGCTTTTCAGCTACAGATTTTTTATGATGCAAGATGGAAGACCATCTACTTTCAGGCATGTTGCACGACTGCTGTCCCGCAATCTAAAAACAGAATATGATAAGTTTACCTGTTATACTTAAGCCATGCATTTTTATAAAATATGACTATGCCACTGGTGTTCACTAAACATGCCACTTTGAATCCAGCCTGTTTAATAATGCGACGTCTGCCACATTCAGCAGGAGGGATGATGATGAAGAAAATGGTACCTTTCAGACTTTTTCTGTGAGAGAAGGATCACATTAATGATTTGCACAAAAAGCAGCAAATGCTTTAGAGCTACAGCTGACAGTAGCCTTTACATGCTGCAAATAAAGGTAATAATTCTTCCATTTGTGCCCATCTGTTTAATACAAACTTGACTCTTAGGAGCCAAAGCCATTTAATTCTCTCCTGCATCCTTGTTCCTACCTTGTTCTGCTCTGAGCTGTTAAATTTAATTTCCACCCTGATGATTATTATGTAGTAGATACTAATAAAATAATGGTGGGAGAAAAGAAGAGTGGAGAGGTAATTAGGAAGCAGTGGGTCGTCTTGTTTGCCCACAGGATGCAGCAGAAGGAACTACCTGGTCTGCAGACGACTAAAGAGGTGGATGAAATAATAGGGTGACGAGAGGCAGAAAATTTAATGTAGTGGAAAGAATAAAACAGGAGGAGACATGGAGAAGGGAAGGATGGATAGTGAAAAAGAGAGGTGACAGAGCGAGGAAGATGAGAAAAACGTTTTGTTTGGAAATGGTGGAAAAGTCTTCTGTGCTGCAAAGGTCTCTTCAATAAGGTGCCTTCTGTTCCCAAGCTGTGGAGGAGACACAGAAGTAGGGAAACAAGAAGGAAAAAGATGGCAAGATGGCCGTCTATGTGTGTGTTTGTGCATGTGTGTCCAATCCATGATTCCATAAAGAACATTAGTCTGGCCACGATGCTGCCTTCAGATCTGTTCACTCGACCCACTGCATGACGGATTACAATAAAAGAATGATTAAATGATAGATCTCTCCAGGCAAACTGAAAACTACTGATCTGTTGACAGTGGGATTTTATTAATGCAAATCATTTCTTTTTTTTGTACTCAAGCATTTAATAAACAATTTATGTTTATTTTGGGTCAAAAATACTCTGCAATCGGTGTAATAGAGGCTCTCACTATTATAGCCAAGTGGAATCTAGTAACCTCTATTACACTCAGTAACATTTTTTTCATAAGATGCCCATAAAGACAACAAAATGAACTTTTTTAAAAAAATTATTATTATTTAATTTCTTACTAAAATTCATTACAATGCTTAAGCAACATTTACTAAAACTGGAAAAAAAAATAAGCTGAAGTTCACTTTTGTTGCTGAGGAAAAATACTTGAAAGGAGCTTGATTTTGCAGAACTCAGAGCAGAGTCCTAAAGTCATATATTTCAGAACAAGATGGTTGACGGTACAACATGTTCTTGTATTAGCAAAGTGATTTAGTTAAGAAATAGAGGAGAAAGATGAACAGAGCATTTCTGTTATTTGACAAAAAAAAAAAAAATAAGCTCCCCGTTGTTAAATTTGATTGCAGTGGCATTTGGAAGACAGTGTGTGACAAACCTGACTCAGTGAAGAAACGGAGTTGTTCAGAACAAACATGCTGATTTCTTCTGTACTTGCAATTAAACAATAATTCAATATTTTGATTTTAATGGATACGTGCAATGGACTGCAAACCTGAGATGTCAACATTTTGCAGTTGAACTGAGTTATATCTTTACAACAAGAGTCTTTGCAAATAAACCTTTTTTTTTTTAATAAAAACAAATGAGCAAAAGACTTATTTTTCACTGTCATTAACATGTTGGCTGGTTTGTAACTTTATCTCAGTCTGTTCCACACTGAAGTAATGGGACAGCTGGTTTAACTGAACCATATAATTAAAATATGTCAGGAAATTGTAACATGCTGGCCAAGTTTAAGATTTTGATTATATATATATATATATACATATATATATATATATATATATACATATATATATATATATATATATACATATATATATATATATATATATATATATATATATATATATATATATATTTATTATTATGTTTATTCTGATATTCCCACTGGTAAATACATAAACAGTCATGGGAAATATTATTGCACCATCCTTCTTTTCTAAAGTTTACAACTAAAAGTAGATTTTCTTTTACTGGGGAAATAAGGGTTGTCTCATCATTATTTCTGTAACTTTATATATAAGCAACACTGGACCAGATGTGCTAAGATCAGTTTGTGAGTAATAATTCCAGAATCCAGAATTTTGCCCATTGGACTCACGGTTTGCGGGTGATTAGGTACGTGGGCAGCAGGTACAAATGTGTTTGAGACTCCCTATTTAAATGAGGGTTATATGCATTTCATGGCATTTGCAGCATATTGCCACTGGTAAATTGTAAAATGACTAAGCACTTAGTTATATACTTAGTTTAGATATTCAACACGAGGGTAAGAATACAGGAAATTGGCAGTGGTTTCTGTTAATGGCATGACAGAAGCATCTAGCTAGCTGCCTAAAAATATAAAGAAAAAAATTCTCCATTTCTAAGCCTTGTTTTGTTAAGGTTATTGTACATATAAACATCTTACAGTTTCTGGTGAGACTGAATTTATCCTCAATGAGTGAATTCAAAGGTTAAAAAGAAGTGATCGGACAAGACAGGGTTTTGAGGAAAAACTTTGAGCTTATCAGTCTCAATACCATATGTTAGAACCAGATCAAGAGTATGGCCATGAGAGTGAGTGGCTCCATGGACATTTTGTGAAAACCCAATTGAGTTTAGAATAGAGCTAAAGGAAATGTTTAAACTATCATTTTCATCGTCAACATGAATATTAAAATCATAATCTCTTATATTGTAAAATATTTACTTTCTAAAGGTTTTCCAACAGCAATATGCATCTCCATAACCTGTGTTTGAGCCCCAAACAGAAAATCCTGTCGACCTCTCTTGCTTGCTCTAGTTTATCACTGAATCTTTACTCAAACATATGAGGATGAGATCTTTCCCTTTGTGACTGACAAAGGGAAATCACCACTCCTATTGATAGCAAATACTGCCATTAAGACCCCACTGTCTCCCTGAATCTCCCTGAAAGGGATGTAGAGTGGGTGTGGATAGACAGACGCCACCCATGGATATTTAAAGTTACGACACAGAAACAGCTTGTTCCCAGTAGAACACTTTAGCAACTGCTGAAATTAAGGATCAATGCAAAATTTGGGGAAATACATTTTCAAAACAATAAATTTTGGACCTGAGAGACCTAAATGAAAACATGTATAAACCAGCAGCACTGCATGTCAGTAGAAATAACCAGTCCATGGTATACTTGGGTATATGGATATGCACTTCTTCTTCAGTCAGGATTGAGTATACCTACTTCTAAACCCCCTTTGATGTAATGCTCCTCTTGGCAAAGTGAATTTTCCCAGCAGAACACAGCATCCAGACCATCATTCTGTTTGCTGTTTGGGGGGGGCATGTGATAGTACATGATTGTGTGGGGGGTTGGGGTTGTGAATGAGGGAGTGTGTGTGTGTGTGTGTGTGTGTGTGTGTGTGTGTGTGTGTGTGTGTGTGTGTGTGTGTGGGAAGGGGTAAGGGCTTGTGTGTGGATAATCTGGTGTTAAATGCATGGGAGATAGGGGTGTGTATATAGAGGAGTATTGAGATGCATGTGTATGGGGAGAAGTGGCCCGTGTGTAGGGGGGAGTGGGGGGGTGCATGTGTATGTAGGTGTATAGGGGGGGTGAAGGGTCATGATTATGAAGGGGGTAGGACTTCAGTGAGAGAAGTGGGGAGTTGTGGTGGTTTGTTCTAGGGTAGGTAGAATGAGAAGGGGTGTTTTGTGATGGGCAGGGAGGTGAGTGGGATGTAGGGTTTTGGAGGTGGACTAATCTTTTGGCCGTGTATCTGTTAGAATGGGTGTGTATGTGTATTGATGTATGTGTGGGTCTGTAGGTGTGTGTGTGTGTGTAGATGTGTGTGTATGCCAGGCTGATGGTGAGGGGGTGTGAATGTGTTGGTGTGTAAAGGAGAAGGGAATGCAACGTGTCTCTGGGTGGGGGCGTCTCCTAGGGGTGTGGGGGCGGTGGGCCCTTGGTCTGTCTCTCCTTCTCCCGCCCCTCCTCTTCTTTGCCCCCCCCCCCCCCGACTTTTGCATGTGGTTCGTTGGTGCCTTCTGGGGCCGGTGGCGGCTCCTTTATTGGGGTTGCTGAGGGCCCTGGTTGTTGGGGCAGCTGCCCTTGGCCTGTCCTGGCCTTCGGGGTCCCTGGGAATGGGGGACGTGCCTCGTGCCGCAGGTGGCTCATCTTCTTGAGGGAGGCGCGCTTCCCTCGGGACCTAAATCCCCAGACCCCCCTCCTTCCCTTCTTCCACCACACACAGGCAGGGCGTTGGGAGGTGGACACGTTGATCTGGATGGTGAGAGAGGCCATCAAGGTGGTTTCGATCGCTGCACCCAGCATCGGTTCACCTCCCAGTTTTAATTACACTTAGTCAACATAACACAAAAAACACACACTGACAACACATGGACATATTTTGGGGGGCGGGCCATGCAGTGTGCGGTGGGCGGGGCTGCTTTGGTGGTCCCGCTCCCAACATGATGTGGTTACTTCTTCCCAATTTTAATTGCAAACAACACACACTTCACAATCATTCATAAGCTGGGAGGGAGGGGGTGACAATGGGGTCCTGCCACGCCCCTATTTCTGGGGCTGTGCCGGAGGAGTTTGGGCGGGGGAGTGGTGCTGTTCAGGGGGCCTGGGTCTGGGCTGGCCTGGCGGGGGTGGGACTGCTGCTGGCCCTGGGTGGTGCTGGATCGGCTGCATGTGTGGAGTGGTGGGGGGGCGTTGACGGGGGTGGGGGGGTAGTTGTGGGGCCCTGATCGGGGCCCTCCTATCCCCTGCTCCCCCGGGGGTATCTCACAGGGGACACGTTGGGAAAGAAAGGTGAGGGCGTGCATGAGCCAATGGATGAAGTGGTGAATGAATGTTAGGGTAGAGGGGGGGTGGGGGGATCAGGGTGAAAGAATTTAGGAAAGTGGATGGCCGCTGGGATAGGAGGAAGTGGGGGTGTATGCAGATGGGTGGGGGTGCGTATGTGGGGTTATGTTGGTGGTACAGGGAAGTGATGGGGTGGGTGTACAATGAGGACTGTGAATGTGGATAGAGGGGTGTAGGGAGGTGTGTGTGTGTGTGTGTGTAGAGTGGGGTATGCGTGTATGGAAGAATGGGTGATTATAGAGGGAGCAGGGATGTGTGTGTGAGGGGGTGTGTGTGTATAAAGAACGGGGGTAGGAGAGTGTGAGTTTGAGCGTGTGTAAGAGAATGGGTGTATAGGGTGTGTTTAAGGAGGAAGTGTGGATGCGTGTGGGTGTGGGTGGGGGTAGGTGGGTGGGTGCATGTGTGCATGTGCGTGTGTGTGTGTGTGTGTGTGTGTGTGTGTGTGTGCACATGTGTGTGCGTGTGTGCGTATGTGTGTGTGTGTGTGTGTTTGTGTGCGTGGGTGCGTGGAGGGTCTTGGTGCTCGGGGAGCGCTGCTGGTGCGCTGGGGTGCGGCCTGGCTGCCGCTCGGTGGCGGTCTGGGGATCCCGGCCCTCCGTCGGTGTGGGCTGGGCCCTCTGCCTGCGGGGGTGGGGGGTTGCTTCTGGGCTCTTGGGGCCGTGGGGCCCGCGCTCTGTCTGCCCTGGGTGGCCGGTGCCCGGCGGGGCCGGTCCTCGCTGGTCCGGGCCTGCTGGGGCCTGTTCCCCCTGACTGCGGGGGACTCTGGCTGGGACCCCCCTCTGCCTCCTCCTGGGTCGGTGCATGGCTGGCTCCGGGGTGGGGCGGTTGGGGTCTGCGCCTGGGGATGGCTGCCGATGGCCCTGGTCTCGGGGGTACTCCTGGCGTGCCTCTTGCCTTTGTGTGGGAAGGGTCACACTGGCATGATCACCTTTTCCGGAACACGTTCCACTCTGCATGTTCTGCATGTGACACAGTCACCGAGTTGTCTGCAGGTTTATTCACTAACAGCAGCTAGTTTTCTCATTTCTGTTTGTTTCTCATTTATATTTAACTTTTTAGATTCATAGTTTAGTTACTATGATCTGAAGTTGGCTTGTATGTGTATGTATATGTGTTAATACTGGCAAGTGCGTATATGTTTGTACGTATGTATGTGTGTGTATGTGTGTGCATAGAGGTGTGTGTGTATATGTATGTATGTGTATATGTATATGTGTACATATGTATATATATGTGTATATATATATATTATGTGTGTATACGTGTGTGTATATGTATGTGTATGTATGCGTGTGTATGTGTGTGTATATGTATGTGTGTGCCTGTATGTGTGTATGTATACATCTGTAGGTTGTTTTCTTTCTTTTTGTTTTTGGGTTATTTTTTAGTTGTTGTTTTTTTCTCTCCCTTTTCTCTCCCTTTATCTCTTTCCCTTTTCTTATGAGGTGTTTCTTCTCCTTTCTCTTTCTGTCTTTTGTCTGTCCTCTCTGGTCCAGCAGTACAAACTTTACAATTCAAACAACAATACAAAATAAACATAGAAATAAAATAAAAATTCAGAAAGTCAAGGGGATCATTATATCTATAAAGCTTCCCTTGGCAGAGAAAATTTGCTCAGCAGAACACAGCATCCAGACCATCATTCTGCTTGCCTAAATGCTGGACAAGACAAAAAAAAAAAAAAAATTGGGATTCTTTGTTTTATGATTTTAAACATATTTTCTTGTTAAAAAAAAAAATCACTTTTTTAAAAAAAGAAAAAACAAATAATCCATTATAAAATTTTTGTCATTTTTATTGTTTTGATCTTTCTACTTGTCTTCTTGGGTATTATAGGAGCAGAATGATGGTCTGGCTACTGTGTTGAGTAACTAAAACTAAGAAAAATGACTAGCAAAAAACGTTTTGTACATTTTTTTTAGTTTTTTGTCTACAAAAATCAGAAATATGGAAGAATCGTGAGAATTGCAATTTAAATCGAATCGGCACCCAAAAAAAAAATCGGAATCAAATCGGGACTAAAGCCTCTCATCACAGCCCTACTGCTCAGTTATGAAGGCCTAAATATGGGTACATATTAACTTTGCCATAATAACTTTCCAAAATAATATCAAATCATTAAACTTTTTCTTTGTTTTGTTTTTCATTGCTGACATTAAAGTGTTGCAACTTCCCCCGCATCCTCCCACACCTGCCCTCCACTCGTCCTTGATCCACCACTTCACTAACACTTCACTGCCAAAAGCCAAAGCTCTGCTCAGCAGACTAATTCTAAAGGTACCATTTTCTTTTTGGGCCAGTACATACATCTCTCATCTCTCTTTATCTTCACATGAGTCAACAAGTCATTACAGACAGGAGATGCATTTGCTGCCACTTAAATGGTGTCTGTGTTGAATCCTGGGGAAGCTCAGCCACAATCAAGGCTGAAACAACACAGATTCCGCCCAAACCTGCCGTTGACAACAAACATAAAAGCAAGCCCTAAAAAAAATGTATTGAAAAACATTTCAGGACGCTGGTTTACCAGCAGGTGATAATGAAGCTTTGTTTTTTTCTCATGTATAACAAATAGAAATAAGCTCAACTTAAAGTCTCTTTTCATGTCAACAAAACCTTCTCTTGAATTTGTGTCCTGAATGTTTGTTTTTTTTTAACCACTTGTCTTTGTTGTGTGGTGACTTTAACACAATAACATGTAAAATTTGATTATTTTGATGAGGATTTAGAGGATATAAGTGTAGCACTGAGTGTCCATGAGAGGAAAATGTTTATGAAATTGAATTTTCCTATACTTTAGATAGTGTTTGCCGATGTTGATCCAGCATATAGTCCAAACAAATGCCTGTGAGCACATGCTCTGATGATTCACTGTAGATGCATGTTTCATTGTGGAAAGGCAAAATGGTTAGCAATTCAAATGTATTTATTTGACAGGCACATAAACAACATTACACTGGCCTCAATGGGAAATACGTTTTGTGCCAGGCTTTAGTAAAGCTGTTCATTTCTGCCTGCTGTCCCTGGACAGGTAGAAAAAAAAAGCCATTAACATTATAACATCCACACTCACTTATATACAGGATACACAGAGACATTCACACACAGCAGTTCATTAGTAGCAATGAAAATGTGTTCAGAAGAGACGAGGTTTCACTGCCTGAGCAAGTTCACATCAATATAAGACCAAACCGAAAAGTAGAAGAAAGATTCCTCCTCATTCTGATCAAGGATGCAGAATCTTTGTCAAACTTTGATCTAAAATGTACTCAAGTGTCTCATACACAGATTAATCTTAACCATCTGTTTTTGTTCTTGGATTTTTTGAAAAAAAAAAACCCCAAAAAAGCCAAAACAGCCTATATCCCTGATATGTGTAATTTCCTGCCGCAAATAGCTCTTTTGACTGTTCTTAATTTTCCCAGTGTACTCATGATAAGAGCAACTTGAAAATGTGTGTGATCTGTGGCAAAATTTAAAGCGCCTTTAGTCCCTGACAAAATGCATTTGCCTTTTAATTTCTTATTATTTCATAGCAGCTTAGTTTCATGTAAGATCATTTTAATTAGCTTCTCATCCTTTGACTCAGACATCTGAGATGAGTTTCTTCATGCCGTGGCATTTCTGCAAAATTGCATGTAGTCATCAGCTTGTTTCTTTGGAAGGAATAACTATTCACAAGAATGGGGGAAAAAACAAAGACTCAAAGGAAATAAATATGGTTTTGAACTATTACAGATATTCAGGCAGAAAGAATCACTCAATAGCAAAGAGAAAGTCTTGGCACTGACACAGTGTGCAATTAAAACAGCTACAAACCTGCACAGGTTTCAGAAGAAAAATAGGAGGCACACGGTAGACACTAATTGATATTTCTGAGATTGGAGGGAATTCTGAAGAAATGATCCAATAAAAACACTGAACTTTGATCATGAACAGAGAAAATGTTCAATTTAGGAAAACAATGGAGTGTTATGGAAGGAAAAAGACTCAAATTTCTGTAAGGTACCTTTTTCTTTTTGTGTTTAATCATATTTTTTCCTTTTTATTCCAGACACAGAGTGCCACAGGGCAACTTGCAGAAAAAGTTGGACTCAGGTAATTTGTCTGTGAAATCATCTCTTAGTTTGCTGCAGTATGCTTTTAACTTATTAAACGTGGCATGAAGAGAAAGCGGAGAGGAGAATCCCCCCCCCCCCCCCCCCCCCCCCCCCCCTCTCTGTTGCTTTTCTGATAATTTAAAAAGTATGTCACTAACTCTGTTACTGGTTCTCTGTTTTCGTGATCTATTTATTCTCATGTGTAACATTCAGGCCCTTTTAAAGTGATTTCCTAAAGTAAAAGCAACGTTTTTGATATCACTTTTCAAAGTTGTGATCTAAAGCCATCGTAACTCTGAGACAAAAACTTTTCCATCATTGTGCTCCTCTTCAGAGCTCATTTAAAGAGTTTACCCTTACTCTTCAACACACCCAGAGATAAGACATGAAATAAAATCACTTCAGATAGAAGCAAATCATCTATATTCATCACAACACAAAAAGTCTATTGGGTCTGATAAAGGGCAATCACGAAGACATTTGAGGACAGATTTTGATTGCGACAATTTGATAATTAAACAAAGGGGAACATGACAATGCAAGCTTTTAAGAACTCTGTCAAAATGAATTCATATGGAATATAATTACAATACGTAATCATTAAGATGCACTCTAAAGCCTAGGACTCAATGCCAGATACATGGATGCTGGCGCGCATGAAGCTATACAAGGTCAACGACACTCTAAGGGTCTTTGTTTCGAACTCAGTGAGGCTGTGGCAGATTATACAATTGGGCAATTCTTTAAATGTGTCATATATCAGGGAGATGGTCTGTACCCTCTGCTGTTCTGCATCAACCTTAACCTGCTCAGTCAGTAAATCAACAAAACATTATCAGGATCTACAACAGGAACACTGGCATGTCATTCGGACTGGCAAAATCCAGCGAACTTTAGCCGAATGGTGGCAAATAGAGGGAAGGTAGTCCATACTGTGGGTTTTACCCTCCCAGAGACCAAAGGCAAATAGCAACCATGAAGATCCCGCAAGGACAACTGCAATGGTCAAATATCTGCAATGACAAAGGCAAATCCTGACAAATCAGCTCAGTGGCTAGAAGAACTCCAGACAATCAACAGTCATGCCCTGCGAGAGATAACAAACCCTGCTGCCATAATAAGCTGTCCAAAGGAGGAAGTTTAGTCTACAGATGTTAAAACGCCAAAACTTCTCACTATGCATGGGGGGGGGGGGGGGGTTTCATCCCAAGTCCAGTGTTCAGAGGCTACATGTTAAGTGCAAAGAAAGAGGTTGAGGACGAGTGAGCGTCACAGCCGCTGTCCCAGGTGAAACATCCAAGTTCCACGAATACATCAGGAAGATTGTCCCAAAGTACGAAGCACTTAGTAAATGTTTCAGGCAGTGAAAACTAAAGAAGAAAGAGATGGGGGAACCATCATGGGTGGGAAAACCACTACGTGGAAAGTACCACTGACGTAGGTCTGGATCTACTGAAGGTGTGCATGTACACATGTGTACATGTACATGTGTACATGTGTGCAAACTCATTGCACACACAAAAAAAAGTGCAAACTGTTTTACTAACACCGCTTACTGAAATGTTTTTCTTTTAAAAGTGCAAAACAGTGTGCCTGCGTCTAGTTAGTACGTCCACTGCTATGAATATGCAATATAGGGCAAACACTCTATTCTGCGTGTGTTTGGAGAAGAAAATGTAAATATATAAAATTAGCACCCGCAAAGTGATCCCGTGATCTATCAAAGTTGAGGGCAATTTTGTGCCTATATTTAAGACCCAACAAAAGGTCGTGCAAACAGTCTGTGTATATAAATGTGCAGTTATTGTGCGTAGACATGGAAACAAAGCAAGGAGATGTGGAGAACTCATTTTTCACCCTTGTGTTAACATTTTTTGTAATGAAAGAGGAAACAATCATCAACACATTTGGCTTTTCTGGAATTTTGGAGTTACTGGAGGAACTCAGGATGGATTTGGGAAGAAGTCACACATACCTGCAAATGACAGATGCACAGCTGGGTTCCCCCAATCCTGTCTTTCAAATTGGTTGACCAAGTCCGAAATGTGTTGCTGGATGGTCACAGTTATTAGATTACTACACACTTGGGGGTCATAAACTGACCCCCCCCCCCCCTTCTGTTCTCTAAGATGCAAGCTGGCTTGTTTTACACAGCTGACATGTAGGCTGGTCAGTTTATGAAATCCTTAGTAAAAATAAATAAGGCCTATATTAGAATCAAGAGCCTGTATCATATTCAATCATGTTTTCTTTCTTTTCTAACATGATAGTAAATTTGCGCTTTGCCCACAGCTGTTTTATTTGACGGTGTCAATTTTTTCCTTTTGATCATTTTCTTCTGTCTTTATACCATTTTTTTTTTACTCCTACCTATGTTCGCTTTGTTTTATCAACTTTAACTTTTTCCTAAATTTGCTGCCATATAGCGTTTCTTTGTGTGTCAGTCAGATTTCTTTGCTGCAAGTCATGCTTTCTCCAAACTCACCAAGCTGCAAATCACAAACGCACAAAACTCTCATTTAATTGGGTAGTCTCAAAAACATTTGCACCTGCTTCACAGTTATGCAGTCACTCTTAGTAAATTACTTAGTAAATTGTGGTTCAGCCCCATGTGCAAAACTCTGGAGTGCACATGCAAGTTGGACTCAAGTTGAAGTGGCAGATATGAACGAGCCAAAACCAATTGTTAGTGCAACATGGCAGTCATATTAGAACTGGAGCAGGTTTTGAGCTTGTTTTTTTGATTGCAGGTCAGTATGTGGGCTGTGAGCAGCGACATTTCTGAAAGGTTATACGATTTAGTCCAATATGATGCAAGTTATGTTAAGTTAACAGCAAGTTCAGCTGCAGATAAACCAGCTTGAAAGGTCAGTAGTACTGTGTTAAATGTGGCTTATGGATCAGATTGTGGGTTATGTTAATGGATCAGGTCACGATTTGATGGAGAGATAACTGCAAGTAATGGGTCAGGTTTGGTATCTTACCAGGTGCAGGTTGGAGAAATTTGGACCCCCTGCAGAACTCTGTTGGCAGATAGACTCATTTCATTCATCTTTCTCAATATGTTGGACCAGTTTAACATCATTCTTAGTCTCTTCTAATACAGCTCTAACATGTCTTTATTTCACTGCATTTCCTGCTTCTGGTAACCAGCAGCTTTTCATTTTTCATCTTACTGACATGATGGGTATCTAATGTCCCGAGATGTTTTCATGTGATGGGCTTCATACCGACAGAGTTTTCAGACATGAATATGTCTTTTAACACATTTAGTGTTAAACTTGGAACAACATATCCTCCTCCTTTTCATCACATTACACATTTCTTTCTGTCTCTTTTCCCCAGTCTTTGTTGCTCTGTCTCCCCGTCTCTCTGGAAGATTTTGTTTGTTATTTGTAATTAAAAATGTCATGGTTTTAGGGTTAGTTGTAGGGATATGTAGTTTTATCATGCTGGTTTACCGTTTTATTTTGTAGTTTTCCTCCCTTGTGAATTTGGTTTAACTTCCAATTCCCTGTTCATTAGTTCATTAGTACATGGTTTCATGTCGTTCATCCACTGTGTCATATTGTGTTCCCTGCACTTAGACCACTTGGTTTCAGTTCTCCCTTGCCGTTCTCCATTGTTACTTTGTTGTCCCCTGTGTAGTTGTCTTCCTTGTTGTATTTCTTTCTCGTTCCTGTTTGACTGGTGTATGTTAAACATCCCTACCTGCATCCCGCCTGCCTCCTGTCTCCCTTTACCTGCACTTGGGACCCCACATCCATGCACTATCCATGATAGAAAAAGTTGTTCTATTCTTCTTAATATTTTTTGGTGACTGGCATATAATGGACTGGTGTGTTACCACCACCAACTGGTCAGGAGTGAGGAGCAGAATGCCATTAAGTCTGAGTTATTAAAACATTTGGGCCTCTGCTACATTTTGCCAACACCACATGCCCACCCCGCCACATCGACGCTCCGCTAGGATAAGAATCATTGCTGTACAAGGACTGTAATCTTCAACAGTAGAAATACTATTTTGGCTCTAAATTCAGGATGGTCAAAATATTGCCTTTAAAGTTGACGTAAAACGCTTATTTGGCTTTTTCAAAGCTTAGTCTGCTCTTGAACTGCTTTTCATAGTTTGATTTATTTATTTATTTATTTTTCTACTTGTTGGCCATAATATCGTTTCATACATTTTGACATGGCAAACTTTTCTCAAAAGCAGATTATAAATATAAAATAAAATGATTTCATGAAGCACAGAAAAGAAATGCATATTAAGGTTGTATTTCCTCAAATCAAAACTTCACACATAGCTGTCATGGCACAGTGCTAACCACTATGCCACGTGTACATCCATCCATCCATCCATCCATCCATCCATCCATCCATCCATCCATCCATCCCCGGAAACTTTCCTTTAAGATGGAAAGAAAAGTATCTTTGTTTGAAGAAGAGTAGCGCGTTGTCTTTATTCTAAACTTCTATTTCTCTCTGATTGTTTGGTGTTTATTTCAAGGCCTGAGCATCGTTTTCAGCTCGCGCAGGTTCTTTGCTTGTGAATTTCCTTTTGATGAGTGGAAATTTTTCATTGAAACTGTCGTAAACCTGCATATACAAGGTGCAATGCCAAATGAAAGATAACACATTTCAGTTTCAGCGAAGAAACACATGTAAACATTCTCTGTTATTTCATTTTATGAGTAGACTAAATAAGTGTGCATTAATAGGGGGTAGTAACTGTGTGTGATTGAGGGTTTTGAGCATTCAGAAACAGTAAAACAGAACCGTGAATTTATAGCAGTTTTAGTTTAGCCAATTTTAGTCATAATTTTCCTAAAAGTGGGTTATAAATACAAAATAAAATGAGTGTTATGGAAGCAGAAAAGTTCTCTCATGTTGAGCAGAAAAGAAGCACATAATAAGGTTGAATGGCTTCAAGTCCCTTTTTAATCTCTTTTGGCCGTTTCTGCAGAAAATGTTCAGCTGCCACCTGTTGGGTTTCAGGCACAGATGATTTGTGTCTATGCAAAATGTCCCAGTTTATGTTCTAAATTTACTGACATTTCCATAAATCTAATCTGCTGAAAATCACTGGCAGCTTCAGTCAACAGATTTCCGTTTGAACAGTATATGTATGTATCTATATCAGGAAGACAGATCCCACTCCGCTGATCCAATCATCACACATCTGACATCCAGAAATCCTGCCTCAGCAATCATTTATCACAAATTCATCCCTTAAGAAGATAAATGTTCATAGTTTCATTAGAAACTGGTTCGCAAAGCCAGTTCAAGCCATGACGATATCGCATGTAATCCTATAGTCTCACGTGTTTAATTCTGCACCTGCACAATAATATTAAATGATATTAAATTTAAATCATAGTCATGTTAAGATCTTTTATAATCATTGGTGGTAAGTTCTCAATTCAACAGACTATTTTTCAGCTCTGCTCAGTTTTCTTTTTCTTTGTAAAGAATTTGTTTCTCTTTTCCATCTTTTGCACTTCGATAAATTGTGTTTTGCTTTAACACATATTTTCAAACATGATCTTTAAGCATAAATTGATATAACTATAGATATTGCGAAAGTCTGAACGCTCTTGTTTACCACATGCAACTTCATCTTATGCTACATAAATTTGTCACCCGTGGATCTGTGATGGATACACAGTTGTATCCAATGAAAACAATCATATACAGTCCCGCTTTTATTCACAATAACTTGATGCAATTTCACATCACATTTCTTGCTAAAGGCAAAGAAATGTATTTCTGTGGTGCAATATCACTGCGCTATCGATTACTTACTTTCTAGTTGAGAATACACTGCTTCTGAATAAAAGGGAAGAAGAAAAGAGTGAATTGCATGAACAGCTGCAGAGCCAATAAGACTCCCTTAACTCATCATTTGAAACAGGAAGTGCTTGGGGGCTGCAGCTCAGGTAAGGCATTGAGCTATAGGGTATGTGTAGCAAGCAGCTCTGACAGACTGGGTCCAACACATATTTGCTGATCTGTTTTGCAGAACTAACTTCAGCTTAGCAGCATGGTCTTCAAATATAACACTAATTCTAAAAGCTGTAATGCATGAATGTGGACTGCTCAAACTTGCTTTGCATCGTGTTCGTACTGAAAACTACGGAAGCGTAGAGCTGTCATCCTCATAAAAAAAAAGTTTGGGCCTTATCACGTTATAACGTGATAGTTTATTGTAAAAACGTGAAACATATCACGTTATAACGTGATATGCTATATTGTAAAAACGTATAACCACTTGAACGCTGGAGGGATTACATCTCTCAGCTGGCCCGGGAGTGCCTTGGGACCCCCCCGCAGAATTGGCGAATGTGGCTGGGGAGAGGGAAGTCTGGGCTTACCTACTTAGGCTGCTGCCCCTGCGATCAGAACCCCGATAAGCGGTAGAGGAGGGATGGATAGATGGCACTTGGATGCACCTAAGATGATGTTTGCATTCATAGCGATTCTCGCGCCGCTCAAGTTTCAATTAGAAATTATGCCACGTCATGGGGATTGGACTCATTTTTCCTTCTGTACAGACCCATGCCTTTTAAAACTGTTCTTAAATAACACATATTTATTACAATGTGATCGAAAGTGTTCTAAAGCACCATAATTTCACAATGTCTCAACCCAAGTATGAAGAAAAACTCTATGAAGTTCTGTAAATGAGCCATTTGTGATCTCCTATCCACCCCGCCTCATCTAAAGTCGAAAATGATCAAGTTCACGTTTTTACAATAAACTTATCACGTTATAACGTGATACGTTTCACGTTTTTACAATAAAACTATCACGTTATAACGTAATAATGCCCAAACTTTATTTTATAAGGATGACAGCTCTACATTTCCGTAGAAAACTGACATGCTGACGTAATGATTGATTTTGCAGCTTATTTGGTAGTGTGACGCTGACAATATTTCACAACAAAGTTGCTGTTCCACTCCATTTGACATTGCCATGTTAGACATTTTTAAAATGACTGCACTTGTGACATTATTTTACAGGAATTTAAATGGCCAATTTTCTCCTCAACAGGATTTAACGTTTCATATTATGGGTAGTAAGGAACTAATGCATGAGGAAAAGCTCATGCTTCCAGTTGATGCATAACTTTTTCCTCCAAAGCATTGCCTTAAATGTATTATTGAAGCATAGCAACACTTCAGTTAGTCTATGTATGCCTGGTATTTCTCACTGTGATTAGGTGTGGCTATCATGAATATAAGATTATGTTGTGGACTATCTGAGATGCTCTCACTCAAAACCACCAGTGTATTTCTAAAGATCTAGTCCACGCTCATAATCAAACATACATTTTTTTCTCTCTCACAAAAAAAGGTGTTCAATTCGTTTTGCCCCTCTGCGGATTGCATCAAAAAGCTGGCCCCTGCTTATTCTCCCCTCCTCTCTCTCAATCAGCAATTTTTGCCTTTGATCTTTTATTCACGCGATTAAGTGTGTGTATTGCCAGTCTGCTCATTCTATATTTCAATGCATGATGAGACCATCTTTGAAGTTGTGTATGCTGCAGTGGAGTCACTTTGGCGAGCAACCATTTTCTTGTTGTTTTTTTTGTCTGTCTACTCCCACCAGTGATTGTTTGGGATGGAAACTTTCCATTGAGTTAATTATCAAATTTGAATATGTTGATCTTTGTGATGAACACACAAAGATAATCCCCCCATGTTGTTTCTAGAGTAGACAGACATTATTTTTCCATATCGAATTGAAACATAAAAAAAAAAACAACTTTCCATGCATGTACAAGCGAATGCTTGTGCCATTAGAAATTTGTTTTCTGTTTGGTTAACACGTTGTAACTTTAGCTTATGTGCTCCTAATTTTTTTCCAGCTTCTTACTATGACACTTCATCCTTGTTTGCTTTTCTGATTTAGTCTCTTTTTGTGCTGACAACCTTCATTCATCCTTGCTTTGCCCTCCTTCTGCCTGTTTACCCATCCCTTCCCTCCTTCCTTCCATTCAGCTGACATCTGTTTTCTCTCTCACCTTTATGTTTGCCACCATCCCTCAGTCTAGTCGCCTCACCCTAGTTTTTTTCCGAACTTCTCGCTCTCTTATCTCTTCCTTCCTCCGCCTCCCTCATTCTACTTTTTCAGAATTTTCCTTCGAAGATAAAAGATATAAGAATGTTTAATGTCACACGTGGGAACAAAGAATATGAGCAAACTCAGTCAGCTGGGATCTGAGTGAAACCTATATAAAACTAATGAGGTGGGGAAGTCGACAGGCTGTGGGGAACTTGCATGTATTAATAAGGTAAAAGTGATGGGATTTCAAATAAATGCAGACACACACACACGTGTAAAAGTCTTTCCTCACCTACTCTCCCATCTCCCCTGGGAAGAGGCTGATTGGCTGTTCATCTTAAGGTTGGATCCCCTACCAGAGTCCTGGGTGCTTCAGGGTCCCATGTGGCATCTACATGGTATCTTAGTTGGTGCTGTGTGTCGTCTGGATGAAGATGTTCTCTAAGTATCTGTTGGAGCCACTTCCTCAGCGTGAGGGAGGGGGTCACAGCCCACAGTGCTCCCATGACAACGGGTACAACTGTTGCCCTCACCTTGGACGCTTTCTCCAGTTCTTCCTTGAGTCCTTGGTGCTTCTCCAGTTTCTTGTGTTCCTTTTTCCTGATATTGCCGTTGTTGGGGATGGTTACATTTAACACTACGGCTTTTATCTGCTGCTTATTCATGATCACTATGTATGGCTAGTTGACCACTTCTATTTTGTCACTATATGAAATATGTGTGTGTTGCATACATCTACATGCATGTTCACATGTGAGCACCATGTCCTTAGGGGAAAGGCAAAATATTGCATAATTATTATTTCATAAAGCTTGTCTGACACTAAAAATGGATCAAAATGGTTTTGATGCTTTTGATGTCACTTTGTTATCCATATTTATTCATACTGAACAATTTACCATGACTCATAGCTCCGAGTGTTGCCCTGAGCTACAGTGCTAACACGGCGCTGATGATGATCTTGCTAGGCATGTCACTGAAACTGTCAACACAGATTTTTGTCAGTGTTACCACGTAACCTGCAGCATGACGAGGTGTGAATGTATGCTTTTGTTTGATTGTAAGCTTCACAGGACAACACAAACTGGTTCTGTAGTGCTGTCACATTATCAGATTTTCACCACACCGTTTTAACGGACAAAGACAGGAGGATAAAAGAAGAAAATGATAGCGATGAAAAATATCCTCTCATGTCACTTAACTAGGGACTTCTGGTCAGTTTTGTTAACACAAATATTTGATACAATATAAAGAAAAGACACAAATCAAATATACAACATTTATTTATTATCATACTTATGAAATTTGTTCACCAGAGAAATGTACATGATTTTATGTCAAATGAGAACTTTGTTGCAGGAGTGATGTTAGCAATAATTGGCAATATGGTTGTGAAACAAGATAAGGAGAGGTAGAGATTAAAAATAAGCAGAAACCAGTTTTAATTGGTTAAATAATGGATTCTTTAGCTATACTGAACTACGAATCAGAGTTATTTTTCTTACTAAAGTCCCCCGTGCTAACTCCAGAAGCTGAATCAACAAAAAAAAAAAAAAAAAAAAAAAAATGTAGGAGTCTGGCTGTGCCAAATTGAAAAGACAAAATGTTCAATACATGACAGCTTGGTATAGAGGGGCATTTGGATTTATGTGTACATTTCCTGTTTAAGGGTAAGTAAACAATGTGCAAATGCAATAAAAAAAAAGTCTATGCTGTTGACATTTGTCAGGTGTAAGAAGAACGTGTCACTTTCATATCTTCTCCACATGATTTATCAAAACAACATTTGCATATATGGATTTGAAGCAAAAGTCTCTTCCTCTTCTCCTTTTACCACATGTTGTGTGCTGGGTGGTAACCAGTTTTAAAGTGCAATACCACTCCATGTTATGTTGGAAACTGACACAAGGTTATGTTTTACAATTTCATTCTTAAACCAACGTCAGTATATCTTTTTTTTTTTTTTTTTTTTTTTTTTAATGTTATCACCTCCATTGCTGCGTAGCAACACAGTTATATAAAAGGAAAAAACTGTCTCTACTATTTTTCACTTCCTCAGTCATAATTTAGTTATGGACCATCGTTTCCAAACACTTTAGAGAAGCAAATGTCACCCAGTCCTGCATGATAGCTCATAGATACTTATAAGCATAAAAAAAAAACCAAAAAAACCTCCTAGAATACTTCATGGACATTTGCTTTGAGCCATAAACTCAAATGTTTTAATTAAAAAGTCTTATTTGACCTCTAAAATGTGCACTGTCATGCATTAACCCAAGTGATTTAATCCCCATCCTCCTCTACCGTCACATCCATGCACATCCGTTTCTTGCCCTCTACTTCATTCACCTGCCCTCGTCTTCCCCTTCACCCCTTGGGTGCTGCATGGAGCAGATCTGGAGCAATGGAGCAGCAGAACCCAGCAGTAGATTAGTGCTGGAGAATGTGTGTGTGTGTGTGTGTGTGTGTGTGAGCGAGGCCACATTCAGAGACATTTCTCTGGGGAAGTCAAGCCAGCTAATCCGACCCCAGCGCTTACTCTATCAATGCCCTACCAGCTGCACTTTGCCCCAGCACTCCAAAAGACATAAACACAAACAAAATATAACCCAGGCGTGAAGATTTCCACTTAGATGTGTACGCCATAGCACATACCATCACAGTGTGTGATTATAAAAACAGACATACACTGGAGGGCATGAGTGTCACATACACACAAGTGAAGCATGCATCGTTTTGTTTTTATGCAAATATGTGCTTGTGCATACGGTACATGCATCCAGTACATGTACACACAAAGACAATAGCAGAACAGTCACACCACCCTTTGGGAATGCAAAGGACCTTTGGTTAGAACGGAAACCTTCCCAAGTGTCAGTACCGTTACATGGCCCCTACTAATCAGAATATCCTGCTGAGACTCACAAGTGAATCCGTCTGGGACCCTGAGGGTAAAGCAGTTGGTGCAGTGACTGTAGCATTTTGGCTGGCTGTTCAGATGGTTGGTGGATTATCTTGCTGTTTAGCTGTCTGCTTCTGTTCCTCTTGACACAGTGGCCAGTGCGTCTAGGTGGATTTCACAGGTGAGTTCCCTTTCAGAATAAGATAAAACCTGCAAATGTTGGCAGAGATCATCCTCTCATGAAATGCCCAACCATGCTTGCATGCATGTGTGCATGCGCACTAGCTAATCTGTATGTGTAATTTATCATGTGTAACCTATCAATACATAGACAAGGACGCATAAGCAAGGCTGCACACAAAGCAACAGGAGAGTCAGACAGGCGGCGGTATCGTGTCTCATCAAGCATCAAGTAGGAGCTGGCAAGAGGCATCAATACGGCCAAAGCCCACTCTCCTGGGCTCACCTGTCGATTACACTGGTAAAGACAAGCTGCCTGGTGCCTCAATCCATCCCCAGCAGCTCTCAGTGGGCCTGTGGACACCTGAAGAATTCTGATGCCAGGAGGGATTGAGAGACCTCCTGCTTTACACTGCCAGGAATGTGGTGGTTTGCCTTTGCTGCACAAACTGTTTTGATAAACAACTCTACAAAGGAAAGGAGCAGGGACTGGGGCTGTTGGGGAGGGCTAATTGACATATGTCCAACTTTTCACAGACACAGGAAAAAAAATCTGTTTCATAAAAAAAATACATAACTAAAATATAAGAGTTAAAGTTACTGAAGAATAACAAAACAAAACAAACCATGATGTTCCTTATTTTTAAGCGCGCTGGATGTACTCAGTTTGACCAGATTTAAATAATGTTTGTCTAAAGGACAAAACTCCCACGGCCCACTGCTGCCTTATAATTAGACATGAAACATTAAAGCCAAATGAATGTGTGTTCTCCTATTTATACTCCCAAGGGACAGAAAACATATTGGTTAGACGTTCATTGACATGCGATTCACTGTGTTTGACAGTTAACATTAGAAATATTATGAAAACGGGGCAAAATATATTTCTTGCTATTTTTCTTCCCATTTTTTTAATTTAAAAAAAAAAAATTGTTTTAAGTATATATTAAGCTCTGATCAGCGTTGCTTCCTTTGAATGATGCAAACAGAGTGAATGCTATGAAGCGAGCAGAGGATGGAAATGCTTTCAGCACCATGGACAGCTCTTCTGCAGAGCAGCTGCTGTCTTTACTTCCCAAACCAAACCTTTATACCTTTTTCTTTAGGTCTCTGTATGAGAGCATGTTTTTTATTAAAAAAAAAAAAAAAAAAAAGAAACAGTGATTCCAAGTGCAGTTATTTATTGGGCGTGATTTAAACCCTAAGTTCTGCATCTATCTATATCTATATCTTAGCTCCATCCAGACCTACTGCTCTCAGGAACTTTAAATGAACTATTTGCACATTAGAATGAAGTTCACACATGAGCAGTAATGACCTCCCGCCTCCGTTCTTCCCCATTTTCTACCAGTTTTAAAGTAGAGGTCGGCGGCTCCTCCGAAGCTAGATGGCAGAAGAGCCCCACTGCAGCTGAGCTGCGCTTTGCGCCGTCATCATTCCATCTTTGCATTGCAAATTGCCCAGCCACATCACTCCCAATAAGGGATCCGCTCTATCTTCAAAATGAAAATCAGAGTTATGGTGGGATTGCCAAGCAGGCGAATTTCTTTCATCAGCTTTCGGGATGGGATGCTGCCTGTCTTAAGTCTCACCTAACTCCCTCATCTCGTTGCCCTCCTGACAAACAGGCGCATATAAACCACACGCTGTCATTAACAAAATTCATTTCTTTCTCGAGACTTACCTTCTTCCCAAGCCCCCCCCCCCCCCCCCCCGTCTTTGCCACCCACACTTCACTCTTCCCACTTCATGATTTGCTATCCACACATCAGCCAATTCGCACACAGGACCTCTCTCCCTCTTTGCTTCCCTCCCCTCCCCACCACCACCACCACCGCCACCCCCCCCCCCCCCCTCTCTCTCTCTCTTTCTCTCTCTCTCTCTCTGCATGGTTGGATAAAGGTAATCTTCAAATCGTAGCTTAGACTCCTGTCCGTTCTCAGCCGATTCGCAGAGCACGAAAAAATGGGGAAGATGCAGAAAAGCAAGTAGAAGAGCACGGTAACAAACATCCACACACTTGATGCCCCTCTCAGCAGAGATGGTTGAGCCCTCGTCCAGGTTGCTGTGGTCCTCTCCTCCTAAAATTCAGTCTTGTTCACTTCTCTCCTATCAGCTGACATCGCGCGGCGGGCGGCTCTGTCTGCTGCTCCTCTGAGAAGGGAATCCACACGAGACAACCCGACAGAAAGACAAATCAGCCTTTAGGTTAAATGTTGTAGTTGAGAAGATGAAGGGGATTTACAGGGACGGATACTACGACGGATCTATTGAACTACGGGACCTTTTCAACAGGAGATGCGTTAAATGTGGCCGGGGGGACTTTGTTCAGGCTAAAACCATGAGGATTAGGACGGGAATTGTTTTTTGGAATCTCATCTTGTCACTGATGTTCACTTGTGTGAAAGGTAAGAGCCACTGCAGTGATTCACTGTATTTTCTATGTGCTTGGTGTACCTCAGTCTCTTGTCTGTGTAATGGTGTGTTTGTGTGTGCGTGTGTGTGTGTGTGTGTGTGTGTGTGTGTGTGCTTGTCAGATATCAAAAGCTTTAACGTTACAGACGTGCGCAAACGAGGCTGCCGCGTTTTTCCGCTCGGAGTTTTCAGGGACGCATCTCCGCGGTTTTGGGCTCAATGCAGGCTTTGACTGAGTCGCTCAATAGATATTCTTGCGGTAGCCTACGCTTCTTCTAATGCACTACGTGAGCTGCTTTGCTTAGTAGGCTAACTACTGGATTGTTGAGGCGCAAGTGCATGCACTGCAGATTTCCTATAGGATGTAAAGAAATTCCTGTATGGGGAGGGGGGGCAAAGCTTTCCCTTCATGGGGCCGAGTTTTAAAGTATTTATGTGGGATTTGCGTCAGGCCAGTTTCTCATTAGAAATGCTTCTGAAACCTTGCAGGGACCGAGGCAGTAAGTGGAACCAATTTGGTGACTGGTGTTTATCGGACTTACCAGTGTGGGCAGGTGTAAGGTGGGCTTCTTAGTATTCTAGTGGCCCCTTCTTCAGGGTCTGCTTGTTTGAATGCTGGCTCTGGCTGATGACATAACCATTTTTTTTCTATTATAAACCACATAACTTCAAATCATTAAAGAATTCAGGACTGTATAACACTTGTCTTACAGCTGTTTAAGCTGCTGGTTCCTCTTTAAGAATATTCAGAACCAAAATTCCCAGGCAGTGCACCTTGCTTCACTATCTTGTCTGTTTGCTTGTTTGTTCTTTTTAATTGGATTCATGCAACTAACGGTCTCCACCTTCTGTCAAAGTCAAAACAATTGTTGCTTATTCACCACATTGCTATTACTACATTCCTATGTGCAAATAAAACTAAAACTAAAATAAAATCCTTTGCTGAAAACAAGCAACAATCTAATCTTTCCTCTCTGTGTCAGAATAGGTTATACCTTGACATATAAGGGCGCACGAGCGCTTCTTTGTAGGCGGTGTTTGACATGCACGCATGAAATTCTCATTTCTGACCTAAATTAAAGCCATGGGAAAGTAGAATTCAATCACAGTTGCTCAAAAAGGTTTATGCACATGAGTGTGCATTTAGAGACATTTTAGTTGAGCGTGTGTGTGTGTGTGTCTGGCTACTTATCTGTTGAATGCTTCTATGTGCTTTCTGAAAATGAGCAGATATCAATTTACATGTAGATTTTTTTCCCCTATGAGTAATTCTCATGTCTGTCTACTGGGGGTGGATGTGCAGCATTGCATTGCCTAAACCAGGAACGAGCCGAGTCGAGCAGAGTCGGGCACAGTGCTGTTTCATCACCACCCACATTGAGGCAATGTCAAACCTTGAGGCCACTGCCAATCCCCCTAGTTCTGTTACTTATTAGGGAGCCAGCCAGCCGGGAATTGGCGAGGGAAGGTGGGGAAAGAAGGAGGGGTGAGAAGGAGGAGAAGGCCTGGGTCCCCATTTTGGAAAAGACAGGAGGAAATAGTGATGAAAGGACCACGGATCTGCTCTGACAGATGACACAATGTTTGCAGAGGTGAAAAGATTTTGGCTCAGACTGGCCAATGACTCACTTTTCCTCCTAAGAAAATGATGCCATCAGAAAAAGAAGAGGAAAAAACAGGAAATATTCCTTGGAGCGGTGTTTGCGTGGGAAACTTTTTCTTTTCAGTAACCATTATTGGAATTAAACCACAATCTTGATGCACTCTTTAAATTCTCAATTGACTAATATCTGCATCACCTGAATGAAACCTGGGACTAAAAAAAAAAAAAAAAAACACATCATGAAGTGGACTTGTGTAAAGGAGTAAATGAAACTGCACATTGAATTTATGTTCTGCACCATATAACTCTGGTTATGCACTTCTGTACCATCATATCATTCAGGAATTTAAAAAAAAAACTGCTTGACCCTGACAAAAATACATTAAGCATGACTGCTGACACAGAACTCCTGTAAAAAAAATGGAGCAAATCACCCATCTCAAATGCAAAAATGATTTTCTTCACACTTGAAGTGTGCATGCTATCTACCTCCTCTTGAATCCAAAAGCTACATTTATGCTTTTTTTCCATGACAGTCACATTGCAATTATTGATCACAGTGCAGTCAATCAAGTTTACAATAATGAGACAGTCACATAGCTGCGAGCCTTGCACTTTCATGGAAAATGCCTATGGATAGTGATAAGAGCAGCGATGCTCTCAAAATGAAAATTGGAGTCATGGCCGCCGCTTCCGGCATCTGCCCTTCATGGTACTCCGACTACTGTAGGAGATAGAAGCTGTTTAACTTAATATTTATACTTCAATGAGTTGAATCAATTTTAGATGGAGCTGGTCCAGATCTAATCAGATATTAGTGTCTGAGGAGGCGAGGAAAGGAAAAGCAGGAAGGAACTTGAACATTAAACTGCAGGGTCACAACAGAAAAGGACAAACAAAACACACAGTCCTGTTTCCTCACAGAGAGTGATTAATGGCAGCCGTCAGACTGTTAAAAACTGTCTTTTGTGTTTGAACGCTTCTGCTTATGATGATTACGTTAAAGTTTTCAAATCTATTTATTTCAAAATTTTTACCAAAACATGTTTTCCTTTTTCTTGTCATACCAGCCAGTCACTAATTATTGGTAATAAGGTGTGTTCCAAACAGACAGGAATCTGACCACTTAGCCCGTGATGAAGACTTTATCTCAATGTGATTATGTAGACAGGCTAGAAAGGCTACTGGGGCTAATCAGGATTACAATTTGCCAGTGTAATTATACTCTATCTACAAGGAATGCACAGCATTATCCCATTGCCACTCCCCCCCTAAGGTTTTTGATCTCCACAAGAGCAGAAACGGGACAGATGTACAAAAAGGAAATGGAGAGTTTCAAATAAACTCACTGGAGTTCAGCTGGAACAGAAAGAACAAACTATTCTCTTAGATAAAGGATACATTATTGGCAACCTTTAGCCTTACTTAGTGCTGGTGTCGTAATAGATGGTTTTCACAGTGTGCTCAATGTATAACTCGGCTTGCTCAATGACATCCTGCAGGGTTTAGGCCTGGCCAAAGCTTTTAGATGTCACTGTCGGGTTTCTGTGAAGACCTGATACATTTTGTTGGTTCTGATGGAGCCACTTCTGTAATAAGCTGTAGGTTAAGTTAGAGGTATTGGCAGTTTCTTGTCCTCTGGAAGGAAAAACATATCTCACCATTTGCTGAGATTGAATGTATTACATTGAAGGGAGGCAGCTTCCTGAGACAAGGCCGTAGATTCAAGATGAACGGTCTCCTGCGCTTTGTTGCGTTCAGGGGATAAAACTGTGTTGATTATCTAGAGGCATCACTGCTGACCCCCCTCATTTTAAATGACCAATACAGGAGTTATAGGAGAATTTTAAATCCCAGCTGGGTTGTTGTGTCACAAATCTGTGTTTTATTAAGTGAAAGTGGACCCTATCATTTATTATGGGTCCAGCTCAATAATCAAACTAATGACAACAAGGATAAATGTTGCAGCCTCCCTGAAGCACAATGAAGCGATACAATTCTTTCACCAAACTAAAAATTGTATCTGCAGTATAGTACAGTATACTCTCAGTGCTTTTGTTTTGATAATGTGTAGGCCTGCAAACCCACATACCCTCATAAATCTTCCTCCACAGTGCTCACAGCTGCTCCTGTTTGTTTCTGTGGCTGCTGACTGGATTTTTGATATGTGACAGGAGAACTCATGCAGAGCATGGTCAGGGAAGCAAAGTGAGTGAAACGCAAAGGTAACTGAGAAGGTAGACTGCCCGGTGAAGGCTGCAATTAAAATGATAGGTGCTCATTACTGAACAGACAACGGACACATTGGCTCATCTACTTTTAAGATGCATACAGATCATCATTTATTGATTTTCCTAATTGCTTTTAATGGACTTCATTGTAAATTTCCTCACCTGTTCTTTGAGAGTTTAAGTGTATGGTGCAGTATTTTCATGTGTTTTTAGGCCATGTCATGCACATGCACATTTATCCACCTTTGTCCCTTTTTATTAAGAGTGAGACTCCATTCCACCTCTGAGAGTTTCATGTGCTATTAGTGGCTCATGTCATTTTCTGTGTAAAACCATATCTATGTTTGTTTTTCTTAAAAAAGAAAACACAAACAAAGGTGGTACCACTAAAGCAGCGATCATACCATCCAATCAGCATCATCTCACTGCAGAGCATAAATTTCCAGCCCAATCTCTGGAAGCTGGAAGAAATGAAAGCACCAGCAGGTTAGAACTGACAACAAAGAGAAAAGGAAAATATCTACTTGTTTTGCTCTGCCATGTACAGGTACTGAGAGTTTAAACAAACAACAACACTGCAACTCAATAAAAACACACTGTATGGCACATAACGTGTGTTAAGATGCATTTGAAGTTTTATTTTTTAAAGCATGACCCTGTAAAGTTGTTAATAATTCTTCTGAAAGTGGCATCATTTGAAGAGGATGAAGCAAAAGGTGAAATGATCAAAACAACATAGAACCAAGAGAAGAGGATTACTTTCCAACCAGGTGAATTTCAGCTCATTAACTTGTTTAATCAAGCAGATGAGATGTTCATTTGTAGGATTAAAACTGAGACAATACTAGTCGGGAGGAGGGGGTTTCTCTCCATATGTAGACTGTTTAGTTAACAAGATACCTCCAGGACTTTTGAATACATTAATGCAAACGAAGAAGTTTTCTGTAATACTCTTGATGGGGTTTTTTTTAGTTGGCAAAAGAATATGAAAAAACTTAGGTTGGTCAAACACAGGCAGGACGTGCAGGAGCTGTCAGTCACAGGCCATCATGCTGCTCATACGCTCTGCAGTTATTAAACAAGTTGTTTTGAATGCCTGTTAAAAATATTATCATTGTTACTTTTGGCCTCAAGTTATTTTTCATTGTAGTTTCCAATTAACGCAGATGAGAACAGATGAAAGCCAGAATGACCTCAGAGGGGGGGATGCACTTATGTGAAAGAAAATGGGCCAATAGGCTTGCTGCAGATACAACCCTGTTAGTTTTTCTAGTGTATCGCTACAAATTGAAGCGGCTGAGTGCACCTAAAATACATGGTTAGGAATAAGTCATATAAATATTTTTTCTACTTAAATCTGACTGTGAATGTCATATTACAGCCACACAGCAACAATGAGAAATACGAGATCTATATTAGCAGGAATGTAATTTCTTTGGATGTTGCTTTCATCTCCACTTGTATGTTATTTACCGCTGTCAGTTACTGTTATACAGTCAACTTCCGCTTTTACCATTTAATCTATTTTGATAAAATAGTGTGACAGATGCAAAGTACACACACACACACACACACACACACACACACACACACACACACACACACACACACACACACACACACACACTCTCACAAACCTGCAAAGTTTTAAAAGGCTTCTTAAGCAGCTATTGCCTGCAGGTGGGGAAAGTGTAAAATGTGCAGCAGCTTTAGTTTTTTTTGCATGACATGATCAAAATCTGCCGGACTAAACTGCTGCCACCATTACTTTTTTTTCCTGGAGGGGCAGCAGGTTATGCAGAAACGCTCCAGCAAATTACAGAAAATACACAGCAAACATTAACAAGCCTGTTAGCTTGTGAATAAGTTTAAAGGAAGTTACAAGAGGATATTTGCACCAAACCTTCAGCTCTAAAGAGGCTTTTAACTGGGAAAAGATGTTTACTTGCAGGGTAGAGAAGCTGCTGCAGAAGTTGCAGTTCTCTCCAGATACAGAGGATGGATTTTTGTTTCGTGCTTCTTTCCTTTTCCCTTTTCAGGGAAAGTGAAGTGTTGATGTTATTGTTTGTTTGAGAGATTGGAAGCTAGAGAGACAGGGATCCTATTAGATGTGCTGTTGGCTCACAGTTTTGTGTTGTACAGCAGCTCTCACAGTGGTGGTCTGGCATCAGGTGCAATGTGGCTCAGTAGCTCTTTGAGGAGGTATTGGTGTCTGGCCATAAACCGCTATCAGTTGGGAAGTAGCTAAAGCACCAGCAGCACTGACTTTGGGAAATAGTTATTATACTTGGCCACCCAGAAACACAGCCTCACTTATTCCATTGTGAAGTGGGGAGTGTTTGGTGTGTGTTTTTGTGCATTTGCCTGCTCTGTTTAAGTATGGCATTGTATTTGATTTTAGTATTTTTCACCTCAGTGGATGGCAATTTAAAATCACCAAATGGAATATTTCAGAGCCCTTTTCCAAATTGCACCGACACACTCATGAGGTAATAGTCATTCGCTAGAAAGCCTCTTTTCTGTTTTTGTTGTATGGGGCCCATTTCGCTTTCATCAAGCATGCAGACAAGCGTGGTCAGGAGCTGTGATTCTATCTGTATGAATTGTGAGGGTGTAGCACAGCCATGCAGATAAAATCCTGTTCTCTGCGGACATCAGTTTAGGATTTCTGCCTCCATAGGTTGTTATATTGGCCTTAGGAGTCCTTGCTGTTGTGTTCTTGCATTTACTGATGAAAAATGATTTAGTCTTCAGCATTTATATGTCCACAGCTCAGATCAGTTTGTTAAAAATCTAAGAGAAAAGTTGTTGGATTTCCAAAAACACTACAAAATTGTCTCTAAACGTAACTTCATAGTGCTGCTTTACTGTATTGCCTTGATGTGACACAGAGCAGACCGACAACATTCATGATGTGAATTTATGGCAGAAAGAAAGAAATAAAAGTTTATTTTGTTTATTCTTTACATTTGTTTGTGTAAAGTGCACACTGGAAACATTGAATGGAAATGAAAAATCTTATTTGTTTTATTTTGGCTATATATATTTTTTTTTTGTTTTGCTTTGTTTTAACGGTTTCCTGTTTGCTCAGCCCGCATTACTGTTAACTGTGTATGTAAAAAGCATTTGTCAGAGCCGTCCTTATTCATTTATTCATCTATCTTTAACATGTAAATGAATGAACCAGTTTAATCAGGGCTGCATAAAACAAGTCTGTTTTCTTTGTGTTGTTCTGCAAGGGGTGTGGATTCAACAGTGAGACAGGAATTTTGCAGCAAACGAAGCCCACCGGTGTGTTTGTTGACCTTTGTTTTGCTCTGTAAGGGCTCTATCTTTACAGTCAGTGCTCTGTAACCAGGCTTCTCTGATGGATATCTTTATATTGGCTGACTCACCTTTAAGGTCAGGTGCAAATCAATGCAGGTTTTTCTTTTTCTACTTTAACTGTGATGGCAAGAAGTAGCCCGACGGTCTCCCTCACTGTTTGCAATAGGCCACCATGATAAATGATGATGAAATACCATCTGCAGGATGAGGGGTCCTTGACTAAACATACACCCCTGTCAGTCAGGTGGAAATGAAGTATCAAGCAGAGAGAAGATAATACATGCAGGAAATAAGACAACAACAACAGGAGCTTGAAAGTACGTTGCTGGTGGGCTTTAAATTTTTTTAAGACAGATTTTCAAACATCAATTTGCTTTGTATTCTGAGTGGTGTTCAAAGTAGGTCTCATCACCCACAACCTACCTGTGTATTTTAGTACATATATACATATATATATATATATATATATATATATATATATATATATATATATATATATACATATATATATATATATATATATATATATATATATACTGCTCAAAAACATGGGAACCCTTAAACAACATAATTTAACTTCAAGTTAACCACACTTCTGTGAAATGGAACTGTTCACTTAGGAAGCAACACTGATTGACAATGAACATGCTGTTGTGCAAATGGAATAGACAAAAGGTGGAGATTGTCGGCAATTGGCAATACACACCATCAATAAAGGAGTGGTTCTGCAGGTGGTGACCACAGACCACTTCTCGGTTCCGATGCTTTCTGGCTGATGTTTTGGTCACTTTTAAATGCTGGCGGTGCTTTCACTCTAGTGGTAGCATAATACGGAGTCTACAAACCACACAAGTGGCTCATGTAGTGCAGCTCATCCAGGATGGCACATCAATGTGAGCTGTGGCAAGAAGGTTTGCTGTGTCTGTCAGGGTAGTGTCCAGAGCATGGAAGCACTACCAGGAGACAGGCCAGTAGATCAGAAGATGTGGAGGAGGCTGTGGGAGGGCAACAACCCAGCAGCAGCACCGCTACCTCCTTCTTTGTGCAAGGAGGCACAAGTGGAGCACTGCCAGAGACCTGCAAAATAAGATTCAGCAGGCCACAAATGTGCATGTGTCTGCTCCAACAGTCAGAAACAGACTCCATGAGGGTGGTATGAGGGCTTGACGTCCACAGGTGGGGGTTGTGCTTACAGCCCAACACCATGCAGGATGTTTGGCATTTGCCAGAGAACACCAAGATTACCACTGGCGCTCTGTGCTCTTCACAGATGAAAGCAGGTTCACACTGAGCACATGTGACAGACGTGACAGAGTCTGGAGACGCCGTGGAGAACGTTCTGCTGCCTGCAACATGCTCCAGCATGACTGGT
>NC_136623.1:28321545-28329045 GCF_933228915.1 Telmatherina bonti | reverse complement strand
TTCAGAAATCTCATCGGGGAGGGGAAGTAACTGTCACTTTCCTGTCTGTCTTTTGAGCTGTGAATATGACAGTCTGTTATCAGCATCAGAATGAGGCTGCAAGGTAAAAAGTGGTATTTCTGTGTATATCCAAAAGGGCAGGGGTAAATGTAGGTATTTGCGAAACAGCTGGGGCCATTTTTGAACTGTCTTTCAGGCAGCCTGGTCACCTGCTGAGGCCTTTGTCTCCACCAGACTTATATGATATGATACAGATTTATGTTTCTGAACCAAATTTTCCCTACTGTGCAATCACAGCATGTTGTTAATTTGGTTTCTCATTGCAATTTATAGACAGCATTGCAGCGTGGCGCTAACACGGGGTCGGAAAAGACTCAGGGGGATTGTGTTTCACGACTGAAGTGATGATAGAGGTCAGAGCGGGCAACTGAGCAGTGACAGCGGAATTCAAAGAAGACATACTGAGGGTCCAAGTGATAAATGAATTTAATGCATATCCTCTCTCACGTACAAGGAAGCACATGTTGTCTTCACATTTTCCTTTGAAAGGAACAAGATGAATGTTTACAGTGTTCTTTTTATAGATGCAGCTTTTATGGAAGTGACAGTGCTTACCATATTACAAGCTTGTATAATTCACAGCATTGAAAAGGGGATTCAAATTCATAATAGATAGCTTAGAAAAAGGAAAAACAAGGAAGGCGATAGATTACAGTGGTGGGGAGAGGGGGGATTGAGTTGCAGAGCAGAGAGGGAGATGGGGTAAAACAAGCCTCTGGAGACGATTGACTGAGGTTGGCCATGGGTAAAATAAACAAAACAAAAAACAAAAATTGAATGAGACAAATAGGGTTTAAGAAGTGGAAAGAAATGTCGCCAGTGTGAGACAGTTTGTGAACGTGAGGGAGGGATGATGAGAGATAGGAGGAATGTGTAGATCTGAGTAAGGAGAAAATTGGAGAAAAGAAGCTGAATGTTGGCAGCGGCCATTTATTGTGTCATGCCTTGGACATCAGAACATACTGGGGGGGGTCCAAAGTCAGTCCTCAAGAGAGCACTGTCCTGCAGATCTCTGATCCACCACACCTGGCTCAACCTTAAAGGTTGTACACGATGACCTTTAAGTCAGCTGGAACAAGGATACATGGAAAACCTGCAGGATTGTGGCCCTCCAGAACTGGAGCTAAACACCCCTGGTCTACACTATCAGTGCTTAGGAGTTTATGCAACCTGCATTATGGTGGCTGTCAAATGTATTCACCCCCTCAGAAGTCACAGACTTAAGATCCATCTATGTAAAATCTTTTTGTGATCAACTTTTTTAAAAATTTTTTTATCTTGGGTGTCACATGTTCCCTCTACCATCCCACACCCACCCACTCACCCACCAAGATGGAGACAAGTGCAAAATGTAAGATATCTAAGATATATCGTAGACAATCTAGATGCTCACATCGGTGCATATCAGTAGACACATTTTATTTTACAAATTACAAAAGAAAAGTAAATAAATAAATAACAAAAAAAAAGAAAGAAAGGGAAAAAAAGGGAAAAGGGGGGGTTGTTGATCTATGTTGATCTTCGCGTATAAACCTTCTTCTGCAAGGTTCCTTTGCAATACCACCTAACGAGCAACACCATGGGAACCAAAACCACAGAACCCCTTTAAATCCATCAATACTAACATGGCACCACAGCAAAGCTCACAGACTGAACATTAATCAAAGAGATAACACAGAGAGCAAAGATAACTGGAAAGGAGCTGGAAAGCTCCAGACTAACCAGTGGACCAAACTAAGCTGCACACTGCGTAAACATGGGTTTTTATGGAAGGGTGACTGAAAAACAATCCAATGCTTACAAAAAATGTTTGCCACATGGAACATGAAAAATAGGTTTTCTGATCATATGAGAATAAAATGGAACTTTTGTCATCAAGGAAAGTGCAATGTGGTCAAAATCCATCATCTCACATCACCAAGAACACTGTTACCACAGTGAACCATGGGACAGCCACCATCCAAGCCAATGGAGCTGGACCAGTTTTACTTTTTACTTTATCAAAATGCCCGTGACTGTGTATGCCAAGATTATAGACATTCTCTAAGTGACTTGTAGCTGCAATTACTTCAAAGGATGGATCTATATATTAATACCTAACTGCACAACACTTTTTAATTATGTATTTTCTTTAAATGATGAAAACATTTTAAATTAATTTCAAAATTTTTATCTATTTGTTATATCATTTAGTTTTATTTGATTTTATTTTAAGTTTACATAAAAATTTTAAATGACAGGTAATAACATACAAAAAAGGAAAAAATATGGCCAGTGAAGTATTACATTTGCACTGTACTATCAATAATGTGCAACATTAATAATCTAATATATAAATGGTTCTGTACATACTCACAGCATAAGAACAAAGTGTATGAGAGAGGCTCAACATACAAAACAAAACTTGACTTTTACCATGTAAATTGTGTCAGTCTAAGTGCTTCTGAGTCTAAAACAAGTTTTACAAGTTTTTGTTTTATGATCCTCAAACTGGAGCTCTTCAGATTTATGTTACCCTGCAGTAACATGCAGTACTCAGTTATTTGTGTTGTCACAAGTCAGTTCCAGTTTACTTGATTTGCACTCAGTTATGTTGCGCGGATTAAAATTGCATGTCTCAAGTTTCATATATATTTCACTTGCCTGTTTAACTGTTTCAGTCTAACAAACATCAAATCAAGTGTTAGAAGTAACCACCCTGCTGCAACATTTAAAGAGGAACTCCCAAGATGAAGGATAAGTGAGATTAATGGGTTGGAGAGCTATGGATTTGTTAAACTGTATACCACAACTTCTCTGGAGAGGATTCGGTTCGTAGTTTTATGTATAAAGTATCATCTGATGATGCTTGACACGGGCTATATAGTCCTAAATACCAGAAAGCAATGGAACCTTGTCTTTACAAACAAGTTATTGTTTGTTGTATTTAAGCAAATCTTACAGAGCTGTTTTCGTCCTGCACATCGTGCTAAAATTTGACCCGATAAACACCCATGAAAAGTTGTGAAATTTGGCACACACAACAAGCCCGGTGAAAAATTCAATAACGTATGGTCCGTATAGACCTCTATACAAAAGTGGCTTTACAGCGCCCCCTAGACACGAAAAAAAAAAAAAAAAATCCCTAAATGGGTTCTAAAAATCTACTTTGACATAAGACAGCAAAATTTGGCAAACATATGTAACTCCCTGAGACAAGCAAAAAAAGTCAACTGAATACCTGTTGCCATGGCAACGCTGGGTCCACCATCGAGGAGTTTACGCACATTTTTTACCCCATGCTTTCAATTTACACACATTCTATTTGAACGAACTAGTCTGAGGAGATTCATGCGATTGACTCCAAATTCGGCGGGAAGCTTCATGTCGAGTTGGGCAGCAGTGAGGCTCGGATCTGATGGATGCCACTGGAGGCTTTAATTTATTTTAACAATTGTTCTCTGGTGACAACTAGGTTAAAAAAAATCTCAGGAACATGTATTGATGTATTGTCATCTCAGCCTATTTTTTTACTCACTAGTAGCAAACGAATAAAGTGAGTTAAGTTTAAACTGAGGCCAAACTACAACAGTACAGTTGCAGGTAGTCTCACTTTCGGGAATGGAAATATTTTGTGTAAAATTTCTATTTTAAGAGAATTTTCAAAATGATTTTGGGTGACATTATATCTTTATGTGCCTTCAAGGAAAAAAATGCACCATGTTGATGACTTTTAGTTAGCATATTATCTATATAAAACAGCTATTTCAGCTTATTACATTAAAAAATGTGTAAAAGCTTGCCGTTAACAAATATCACATTATAAAATCTATACACAATGTTGTCAGATGTCCCTGACCTACCTACAGACACTACACATTTTCTACTTGTTGTCAGATTGGCTGGGTGATTGATGAGGCTTGTTCAGGTAATTATGATATGTCAGAGAGCACTTGAATGCAGCCATAATGTGCTGTGTCACAGGTTGAATCATGTTGACCCTGTAGGCGGCACATCAATGGTGCCATGATTACCCTGTTTGCTCTGTGGTGGCGGAAATAATTGCAACTTAGACATGCAACAACCCTCAGAGAGAATTTATCCCAGAACAGCAGCTCATCACCAGAAACGGCATTGTACACAACATTGTGGATGTTCTACGTTCTTTTAAAGAGGTCAGGCCGTTTTTAATCTAACGCTCAGAACAGTAGAAGAAAGACATTTCACCTTTTTCTTGGTATTCTGGTTCAGGTTGGTTGACATGAATGTGGTCAAATGGTTTTCTTTAAAAATGTGCAGCTCAGTCGCAAAATGAAATAGAATTGTTAGAAAACAGACAAGTGTAATTAAATACCACTTTGTCTTATTGCTTAACATTTTTAGCTGTTTGCTTACATCAGTTTATAAGAAGGCAAACACATTATTGAGGAAAAATAGCTCATGTATGTCTAGTTAGAGGCCATTTGAATTGCATAGCTGCCATGTGATCTGTATGTTTTGCTTTTTATTCTATACTCCAGTGTGTGTTTGGCCAACTCTATGCAAAACATCCTTTACCTACCAAGTGTGAAAAGCTAATTACACTCGGAGTAAATTGTGGAGGGTAAACCATGCATCTTAATTAAGTCTGAATTTCATTAGACAACACACAAGATAGCCTCGAATTGAAAAAAGGCACACATTTTGCACTGTGACACTGTGTATAGAAGCATGTCAGTGTATTGTTCTGCAAGTGTTGCATTGTACTGGATGTGGAAGAGAGGGAGGAAATGTGATTTTGTGAGAACAGGATTTTCTTTTTTTTTTTGCTGTTGTGTATGTTGTAGCTATGCACACTTACATTATCACCACAACAGTTAGACAAGAAACTAGATTATTGTAGTTTGACAGTGATAGTGCTGTGTTTGACTGGATGTGTAAATGGTATTGATTTTTAGGTAGTCAGTGCATTAAGGTGCATAGTTGTACCGTATCTACAGTGTGTTGACAGTTAATAGCTTGCCGACCGTAACTGGAATCCCAGCTTGTTATTTTTCCCTGTAGCTCACAGGGCATCTGTGAAAGAAAAAACAGCAGTAATGATACATCCCACACCTTCCTCTTTTTTAAGAACTGGAGTGAATATCAGTACAAGGTGTTTGTTGTATTCTTTGGTTGTAAACAGAAAACTTAAATGGAAATTAATTTAAAGGTCCCATTCTGTACTGTACATGTTTTCAACAATTTCATATGGATGTCAGAGGTCCAACAACATTGTTTTCAAAGTGTATGACTCCAAATTCAGCCATGGTTCTTAATTTTAGCAATTCCAAAAGTTGCTCTATTGAGCTCTACTGAGAGCGGGCTGTTTCTGTGTCTGAACCTTAAATGTGTTGCCTTTCCACACTTACTCCATGCCCCTTTAAGGAAGAGGACGTGGCTTTCGCTGGCACCCGCTTGGTTATTTTAGAGGGCAGGCTCAGCCAGCCAGGGGGTGGATCAATGGTAGGATCCACTACTGAGTGGAGTGGCTATTTCCTATTTGAGCACATATTAGCTAAAAAGTGGAGCAAGCAAGTGAGAGAGGTGACATAATTTTCTCATTTTTGGGCTTTATATACAGGCTAGGGGGACCCATACAACTGTTAGAAAAGCTTTTAGAAAGTGAATTTTGCATAAAACAGAACTTCTAAGTTGTCAGATGGTTGCTAGATTTTCCTCCAGCTGACAGCTATGATTTTCTTTTATAGAAATACTGACCTAAACTTCTGCGATGTCTGTAGTTGTAACATACATTTAAAAATTTCACACAGACATGAAAATGGTTGGATGCTACATCTCCAACAGAAACAGATGGGATTGATATTGTGATTAATATTGAAAACATGGTAAGGATAGATGAGTGTTTGCTGTACTGTGAAAAAAAATGGATTGTGTTTGTGACCACAAGATATGCTCAGTGAGCCATCACTGTATGAACTGCATGGCTTTTATCTCCATCAGTATGATAATTGTATGCATTTGTAGGTGACTGACTGTGTGTTCTATGTGTTCATGTATGTTGTATGCTGATAATATTTCTCTTTTCAAAATAAAGTATATAAAAAAGAAATAAAAATGACATACAGTTTATTTATTGCTGCTTTGCAGCAATGTTTATGAAGATGACGTCCTCACTCTTGCTTCCTCCTGGAATGTCTTGTATAACTTTTCCCTCTCATGCACATATTTTATGTTCACAAATCCCCTGATGTTTGTTCTCTTTCTCTCCAGGTTTTATCCATACTTGTGGAGGCACGTTAAAAGGGAGGAATGGGACAATAGAAAGCCCTGGTTTTCCATATGGATATCCAAATGGAGCGAACTGTACCTGGGTGATTGTTGCTGATGAGGGGAACAGGATTCATATAGTTTTTCAATCTTTCGCCGTGGAGGAGGAATATGACTTTTTATCTTTGTATGACGGGCATCCACACCCGGCTAACTTCAGGACGAGGTAAGGAAGCGGCCTTGAAGCCATGCACCTTGAAGGCTGAATTAGAACACTGCGAGGCGGGGATGGAGGGATGTGAGGCAGAAATGCCTTCAGTAATCATTTCAGATGGAAAGGTTACCTTTAATGTACACATGACAAAGACTGTTTATTCCTATCAGGCAGGTGTCAAACAAGACAGCTTTGATGGGAAGGCTGTGTGTTTTGGCTGTTTTATTTATAGTTTTATGTGTACTGAAATGCTCCCTAAAAAAAGGCCCGTTATCCACTGGGATTTGACTTGAAAAGGACTGATTTTTTAAATTATTTATTTATTTATTTTTTTGTTATTACAAAGAATTCGGTTCATAAAGGTGCCAAAACAGAATATGATATGAAAGATATTTACTTCAGAGTTTACGTGCACAACTGACAGTCTGAGGTGCAACAATGTAACTGCAACCATATTAGAAATACAAAGAAATTAGAGCTGGCTCTTTCTTGAGATACAATTAAAATGATCTCGTCTTTTGATTCCAAAGCAAAGAGATCTATCAGCCATGATGCTCCAAGCAGCATCCACAGCCTTATTTCCAGATGAGCACGCTGTGCTGTCTTCAGCGATGGATGGGTCAGCGCTGCGGCTACTGTATTTAATTCAAATGCTTCACAGAAGGAGGCAGAGCTGGAGAGAAATATGAACATCAAACACAAAGATTTCTACTTGTTTGCTTTTTTCCACTGAACAGGCAAACAACTGTGTGCTCAGTGCAGTTTCTGGAGTATTATAAAAGTCTGACATTTAAGGGCTTCAGAAATTTTAAGCATCTTTGCATTTTCATGTTGCCCTTTCAATATTTGTCGGAGTTATTTGTTCCATCCTTTGTTTGTTTTTTTTGTTGAGCACAATACGGTAAAATAATTTCAATAAAAGGAAAAAAAAAGACTGTCATGTGAAGCTAAAAGTTCATATTTTTTTATGCAAAAGCCATTGTGTTGAGCCCTCACAT
>NC_136623.1:28171545-28319045 GCF_933228915.1 Telmatherina bonti | reverse complement strand
ATAGTATGTTTGTGCTTTGACATGAACCTATTGCTTTTCATTTTTAATAAGCAAAGTCAATACAATATACCAAGGCTTTCTCAGCTTTTGTCTTTGTGCAGTTTTGGCTTTTTTGTTTAAAAAAAAGTCAGCACAAAAGAAAAATATGTTTAAACCAATGCTCAGTCGTCCCTTTCATGAATCGAGTGTGTTGCTTCATTGGAAGAAAGGTTCTGGATTGGATGGTGTGCTGGGCCCTTTTTGTGCAGAGTTTGAAATTCCTGATTGTGCCAGTGTGGCTTTTCTCCATCATCTTCTCATCATCCAAAAACATGCTACTTTAGCTGGTTATACACTGACTTTTGGAGTGAGTAAGAGCATGCCTGGCTGTACATTACTATTCTGGGGTTTGCCCTGTGATTGACCGCGCTGGATTATTCCTTGTTTGAGATTAAATGGAGATTCGTGCTTTTTAGAATTAGAGTTAATAACTGGCTAAAAACAAGTAGTGGCTTTTCTCTCCTTTTATTTCTTTTCTTTTTAATATACATAAATTGTTTTTAATTATGGAATGCACTTTGTATTGCTTTGTGCATAAAAAGAGCTTTATAACTAAAATGAGATTTGATTTCATTTGGTTTAAATGTGGCTGGGGAGAGGGAAGTCTGGGCTTCCCTGCTTAGGCTACTGCCCCCGCGACCCGACCCCGGATAAGCGGCAGAAGATGGATGGATGGATGGATGGATGGATGATTTAAATTAAACCAGTTTACTAAAAGTAGACAGCCGCTTTCCATTCTGGGGACAAATCTGTCATATTGGACTTTAGCAAATGTAGCACTGGGTTCCAATTGTCACGGTGGCTGGAGGGAGGTGGACCCAAATGCAGGAGTCGGGAAGCCAGTATGCAGAAGTCAGATATCCTTTTAATCCAAGAAGGAGAAGGCCAAAAACCAACGAATGAACCAGCAACACAAGACAAGAAGTGAGGGGTATAAATACACGGAACACAATGACAGGTGAAGTAATTAACAAAATGAAACCAGGTGAATTCAATAACAGGAAATCAATGAAGCTAAACGAGAACCGAGGGAACTAAACAGGAAACTACAAAATAAAACAGGAACCCTGAAAACAAAGCAAAGGGAGAAACCCAAATCCTGACACCAATAAGTTTGCTGTGGTGTGGATGTAACCCCAACTCTGAGCAGTTATTACATTTTTTTTCCCCCTGTGATTTGTATAAGAAAGATTTGCCCTAATGATGAAATTATCATAACTTTGTGACAGCAAATACAACTACAAGGACATTCTCCTGTTTATGTTTAACTTCCCCTTAGAAGATGTGTTTCTATAGGTTCGAGCCATCTATCGTCACATTTTGCAGATGATTTTTGCAAAGCTCCTGCTGTTGACTATTATATGACAAATACATTTAGCATTTACTTAACAAGCTATTAAAACATTAGTTAATATTGAGTTTTTGTTAATAGTATTCAGGGCTTTATTTACCTTCTTATTTTAAACTTAATTTTACCACTGCACTAGTAATGTGCAGGTAGTGGTTGACAGTGTAGTTGGAATACAACACTGTGTGCAGACTACTTTGAAGGTCATATAATTTTACTGAAAATTTAAGCTACATTTGCATTATAACTGTGACTCTCCTCTGTAATTTCATGCTGTCATGATTAAGTTGGGCCAGAGCTGTCCAAGGGTGAGGCCTTGTGTTACTTCACAAGAGCTTATGCAATAATTTTGTCATTGCTGTCTATTTACTTACTTACCTATTCATAAAAGCATAGTGATCTGATGTACAGTACTGTGAAGAGTATTTACCCCCTCCCCGATTTCTTAATTTTTTTTTCTGCTTTGTCACACTTTAATGTTTCAGAACATAACCATCAATTTTAATATTCGACAAACAACCTGATTAATAACAAAATGCATTTTTTACATTGCAACCATATTTATTTAACAGACTCTCCAAACCTACATGGCCTCATGTGAAAAAGTAATCCCCCATCCCAACACTCCCAACCCCGCTGGTAAAGTTATGAGTTAACTGTGATTAACCAGAATCTTTGGGATGCTGGGCTCAGTTTTACTGACCACACGCAGGACTAATTACTGCCAGAACTGTTCCACTAAGAAATTAATTAAACTGAAACTTTCTGAGAAAATGAACGAGACTGCAGGATGTAGAAAAAAAAACAAAAAACCACATTATGCTGAGATCCAAAGAAAGTCAAGAATGAGTGAGAAACAAAGTGAGTGAAATCCATCAGTGTGGAAAAGGTTACAAAGCCATTCCTAAGGCTTCAGGTCTCCAGCAAACCACAGTCAGAGCCATTATCCACAAATGGAGAAAACTGGGAACACCTAGAAGTGGTCAGTCTTCCAAAATTTGTCCAAGAGCACAACAATGATTTATCGGGAGGTTTTAATAAGAACCCAGAACAGCATCTAATGAACTGCAGGCCTCATTTGTGTTCATGATTCTACAGTGAGATAGACACTGGGCAGAAATGCATCTACTGGTGAGTTCCAAAGCCAAAACCACTACTGACCAAAAAGATAACAGGGGCTTGTATCACTTTTGCCAGCAAACATCATGATGATCCACAAGAATTTTGGAAAATGCTCTTTGAACTGAGAAGGCCAAAGCAGAACTACAACTGGAAGGTGTGCGTCCTGCTACATCTGCTGTAAAAATAAAACAGCATTTGATAAAAAGATCACACCAACAGCCAAACATGGTGGTGGTAGTGTGATGGTCTGTGGCTGCTTTGCTGCTTCAAGAACTGGACGACTTGCTGTGATTGATGGAACCATGAATTGTGCTCTCTATCAGCCATGAGGTGTTAGGGTCACTTTGGCCATGCAAACAGACAACGACATACCAGCAAAATGAAGGTTTTGGAGAAGCCGAGTCAAAGTTTAGATTTGAATGCCACTGAATTACTCTGGTGGGACCTTAATTAGGCCGTTCATGCTGGAAAACCCTCCAATGTGACAGAGTTAAAACAATTCTATGGAGAAGAGTGGGCCGAAACTCCTCCACAGTAATGTGAAAGACTTATTGCCAGTTATTGCAAATGCCTGGTTTCAGCTATTGCTGCAACCGGCACAACCAGTTATCAGGTCCAGGGGAAAAATGTTTTTTTTTTCCACATAGCATCACGAGGGCTTGAAGAGTTTATTTTTCCTGGATGAACAAACTGACCATTTAAAAACTGCATTTTGTATTAACTTGGGTAATGTTTAAATATTAATACTTGTGTGATGATCCAACACATTTAAGTGTGACAAATTTGCAATATAGTAAGAAATACTTTTCACAGTACTGTACCTTTTTACATGTTTTTCCCTATGAGTCTGTATAAGTAGTTTACAGGAACAACAGATAATGACAGCAAAGAATGTTGTATAAACTTTTAGAAACTGTTAGTCTCATGTAATGTATGTAATATTTTAAATGTGACACGGATTTGTAGTTTTACTGACAGCTTATCACATACACTGTGCATTAAACTGAGCATTAAACTAAGTGTCAACTATTTATCTTTGGAGGTTCAGCTTTTTTTTTCCCTCTTGCTTAAGAGGCTGAAGAAGAGAACTTAATTTGACAAAATCTCAAGGATGCATTTCATCAGAAAAGATTATTCAGATAGACTGAAGCATAGATTCTGCAAGTAATTTGCACCAATAATTTCCATCTTCCTATGAATGTTAGTCTTAGAAAAATGTATATTTAATTTAAGATTTTTTTTTTTTTTTTTTTTTTTACAATTTTTTGTTCAGTTGGTCTGATGAACTTTTGGTATTTATGAATTCTTGCTGAAAATATAAGGTTAATTTTTTCTGAAATGTGAAGTCAGACATGAGATTTTGCTGCAGCTAATCCTGCCATTCAGAGAGGAGGAGGAAAGTAATTCTCGCTGTGAGACAAAAGCAAATGGCACAAATTTTGATGGGCTTTTCCCGTTCCAATCCAAACCCCTAAATAGCAATGTTCTTCTCTGTGTTTTAGTCACACTTTTGTTTGGTGAAATGCTTGATTTTCTCGCAGCGCGGGACTCTGTGGTGTCCTGCCAGAAGATGATAATTCCGCAAGTCTTTACTGTGCCTAGGGCCCCATGTGTATGCTAGAACTGCTGCTCTTAACAATTACACCTCTCCAGCACACAAATCTCTGACAGAGGAAAAATAAGATTTCTTATCATGTTTTTTCTTACCTTTTTTGTTAACTTTGTTAAGCAAAATGCAGCACAGAATGTACTTGTCCTTTTCTTCAGCAACTTGTTTTAAAAGACATATATTCCCAAGTTGCAGCTTCTAAAGTCATTCAGTTTTTCACTTGTTTTTTTGTCCTTTCTATGAATGTTTTTTTTCCCCTCACATGGAATTAAAAGGTGGACAAGATGGCAGGGAACCCTGTTCTGTACTATTTCTCTCCTCTTTCAGGGTATTCATAAATAGAAACTTTGATCAAGATTAAAGAGGCTTTTAATTTATTAATGCTATTAATTAATTAATTAGGGCTGAAATGCAGAGGGGAACAGGACAAAAGCGACAAAATTTTTAAACATGAAAAATAATCGAAATCCCCATGATGATCCTGATTAGTGTGTCTCCCCATTGATCTATGTATTCTCTTTGCTCCATGAAGTTTTTCTCCATCCCTCATACTGCTCAATTCTTCATGCCCAAGAATGGCTGGTTGAGTGCTCATTATTGTGCTGATGGGAATAACAGTAGAAAAGTGTCGGGGTAGTAATGCCTTTTAATAATAAGTATTACGCCCCTGTTTCCATGCACAATTTGTGTTTTTATCAGGGTGACCTTTTAACTGCTATCGCTATGCACTTAAAAAGACTGGAACGCATTCAATCATGTTTTTGATACAAATGCTTCATTTTTAACTGCACACCTCTCATTCAGTTGTCTTGCTGGTGAGACTGGGTTCAAGCTTTATCACCCTTTAATCACCCAGAAGCCAGTCAGTCCTGATAAATTACAGTGTCTTTAGATAAATTTGACAAATGGTAGATACATGAACTAACAATAAATCACAAGAAAGTTAAGAGACAGAGGCTAATGGTACACCTGAGAAAAATTCATAAGCTACTGTTCAGGACAGAAAACCCTTTAAACTTTTGAAATAATATATCTTATCACTATAAAACACAGATATCATCTTCAGCCTAAACAGAACTTAAAGCTGCCTTTCATTGATTAAGCATTTATCATTTGTCTTTATTTTTCCTACAGCAGAAGAAAAGGGCACTTAAATGTAAAAACAATCAGTTCACCTATGGTAATTGATTTCTTTGTCCGACTGCTTGCTTGTCCAGTATTTTAACATTTCATGATGACTTGAGAATTCATTGTTCAGGCAACAATGAAGGGTCTGAAATTTGACTGCGATTTTTAAATTGAAGCCAAAGCATTTAGTTTTACTGCCAAGAATTCAGCTCAACTTGCAAAGGACCATGTATAATGTGTCTTCAGCGCAATTTTGTTCCATGTGTATCTTTTTGTATGCCTTCTCCCTCAAACTGACAGAACTTTAGCAATCCATAATCAGAGAAAGAGAGAATATTTCCCTCCAACTGCTTCAGTCCATGAGATTTTAGGCTGTTGTTTGTGCTTCTGAATTTGCAACCTTTAGGCTGTAGTCCTTGAGAGCAACCCGTGCTAGCAGCTTTTGGAAAGCAAACAAAGCTAGCCACTGGTAAGACAAAAACAGATGCTTTGTCACGGTAATGCAAGACCTAAACAAATACTAAAAGTTATTTTTGTCCAGGAAAAAAATGTGCTTCTTGTTACACATAACCCTAAACCAAGGTCTGAAAGCACAGGCTTTCCAATGTCAGAGGTAAAAGTTACAACATCCTTCTTCCCTGTACTTGATAAGATGCAATCAGCTGAACATCTAAAGGGGCATCAGACTTCGAGGCAGGGCCAGCTTGTAAGATTGTTAAACTGCAGACACAGTCACTGAGTCCTCCTGCAGGTTTATTCACGAACAGCAGCCAGTTCTCTTTGTGTGTTTCTCATTCTCATTTAACTTATTAGTTTCTGGCGCTTCCGACAGTTGATAGCTTAGGCCTCCGCAGAGGGAATATGAATCAAAGGTTGGCTTGTCTGTGTGTGTATGTATATGTATATGTGTTCATACAGGCAAGTGTGTATATGTGTATATGCGTATATATGTGTATATTTGTGTTTTTCTTTCTCTCTTTATGCCTCTCTCTTTCTCTTTCTCAATGAGTTGTTTTCTCTGTATTCTCTTCTTTTTCTTCCTCTTCTATCCTCTCTGGTCTGGTTCCAAACTCTGCAACACAAACAATAATGCAAAATAAATAGAGAAATAAAATACGAATTTATAAAATCAAGGGGATTATTAAATCTGTAAAGCTCCCCTTGGCAAAATAAATTTCCTCATCAGAACACAGTATCCAGACCATCATTCTGCTTGCTGGACAACACACACACACACACACACACACACACACACACACACACACACACACACACACACACACACACACACACACACACACACACACAAAAGAAAAAAAAAAACAACACTGAAAAAACGGTGACTAAAAAAAGATTGTCCTCCCTACTTACACCTTTTCACAATAGGTAGTGGAAAAACAGTGTTGCTGAAAATATAGCTGAAGATGCTGAAAGTTTGCACCCCTACACCTTTGTCTTTGCAGAGAGTACAGGTCTCTGAGATAATAAATCATGACACAAACAAAAGCTGCTCCAAAAACAAAGTGAAGAGCATGTTTCTGTTCATTAAAGTGCACCACCATGAAAAAGTCCCATTTTAAGTCATTTTTGGACACAGCTCTTTTAAAGAAAATACAAATAAATTCAAAAGATTTTAACACAAAAAAACAATAAATAAAGCAAAAAAAAAAAAAAAAAAAATCTATATTTATCGTATGTTATATGTACATTTAAATACCATTACTTTTGAATAAATTCAACGTTTGCTCATTTTTTTTGTTTGTTGTCATAAAATGAACTGCCAATAAATGTGCTAGATAACTAAATAGTAATCTTTAAATTGTAGTAAAATTGTGACTTTTAAATCAATATGGTGTTAAAGTCTCTGTAAAAATAAATGTTGCCAGTTCCACTAAAAGAAAAAGGTTAGAAAATGCATCAGTGCAACTAGTGCAAAAAAACTTAAATACATTAAAGGTGGAGTATGTAAAATTTTCAATATTTTCAAAATAAATTAACTAATAAAATAACTACAATCATAATTAGAAAGTTTTTTGAACATGTCGGTTCCAGTCTGTTCATATTTGACGCGTTATTAAATTACAAGTTTAATTAATGACAAATGACAAAAAGCACATTTTTTTACTGGTAGGCAAACATTTAAGAAGGGTCTTTGTCATTAATTAAACTTGTAGTTTAATAACACATCAAATATGGACAGACTGGAACCTACATGTTTTTAAAAAAATCGATCTAATTATGATTGTAGTTATTTTTTAGTTTTTTTTTTGTTTTTTTTAATATTGAAAATCTTACATACTTCACCTTTAAGTGTGGAAAAAATAATATAATAAAATGCTGAAGCCTAAAAAAATAAGGGAAAAAACATTTCTAATGGGGTTATTATTTTATTCAACTGGTGCACAAAGGAAAATAATAAAATGGAAAGCATCTTGTATGCAAAGTTACCGCACAGATTGCACGCCTGATCAGAAGACAATTTACATGGTGAAGAAAGAACCCTGTTTTAAAGGCATATACCAAGTACGCTCTGCAGGAAGCAGCTTAAATGTTCCTTCTCCGTGATCAAGAGAAATGTTTGTGAACACAGCGTCAGAAGATGCAAACAAACCCCTGCTCAGCCTGGTAAACAGAAAGACCAGACAGAAGTTTAAAAGCAGCAAAAAAATAACCCAAAACATTCCTGAAGCAACGACTAAACTTTTTACCACTGTTTATTTTAGTTAACTTCATTAGCATCTAATTATTCTGAAGCTACACACAGGCGCCATGTGCTGGCACCTTGTCATACGCCACACATTTCCATTATTTTGAGTTTGACGGCGGAAATCTTTTTTTTTTTTTAGTGAAATCCATCAATCACAGTAAACATTTGAAAGAGATGAAAATTTTTCTTTCATTTATTATACACTTTTTAAATGATTTGTATGCCAAGCGGTTTGAGATAACTGGAAAATTTAAGAAATTTCAACATACCAGGTTTGTTTAGGTTTCCCCTCTTTCCTGAGGAAAAATATCATGATGATATGGCACATGTATATATATATATACATATATATATATATATATATATAATATAAAAGTAAATGATAATAATTTATATATATAAAACGCTCAAAAACGACTGCAGGATGTGTGAGTAATTATTCATTTCTCTCCCATATTTGTTAAAAATGGCATTGTCACATTTAATGGATGTGTTTTTAAATGGGAACATAAATGCCACATTGAATGTCAAAATGTGCACATCTTAGCTTCTTTCTCCAGTTTTTATTCACAGAGGACAGAATGGATTGTCAGTCAGTTTAGGCAGCATTGTCTGTACTACAGTTTTTACTTAGAGTGTTTCTGTTTAAAAAAAAAAAACGTTGACTTGCTGCATCATCTTTGTGCTCTCTCAGTAAATCTTTTCAGCATTTATTTTTTCTGTTATTTTCCTTGTCGATGATCTTCATCCAGTTCTGACATCACAGTCGTTCCACACTTCTCCTTATGACCATCAGGTTCTGTTTCTCCTTTGACACATTTCTGCTTTCTTTGCGTGTGTGTGAGCTAAAGTAATAATTTTACAGGTGGTTGTCATGATGATATGAGCTGGCATTGACTGATGTTTACTAGAACGCACAGCTGTGTTTGCATTTATGCACACTTTACATGCTGCTGGAATATTAATATAAATATTCAGTGATAATTAAGTGACGTATACAAGTCCTACTTTACTTGACTGACAATTTTATGATGGTTTAGCGTTTACAAATAAACATACCAGTGATTTAACCTGAGTCAAATAATGACCTTCCTCGCTCCCTCATACATCCTTTGATCAAACTAACTGCAGTCATATTGATTTGGTTACATCTGAACCCTTTCAGTACAGAAACATATATTTGTTTTTCTATTGAAAAAAACAAGTTTTTTTTTTTTTTTTTTTTAATCTGTTAAATTTCATGCATGAATTAAAGTAGTTTTTCTTTTTAAACAAATAGAAGAAACCATGTTAACAACATGACACAGTGTATCTGTATATTTTACCATTCTTAACCATCCGGATCTTTTCAGTTCACACGCAGACAGAATATAAATCACACATTTTGCTGTGTCCTTGTTTTGGCGTCTGATAAAATCTTTTACTACTAGTCATGGAACAAGTGGTGCCAGTTGTGTCAAGTGCTTCAGACTATATTAGCCGTCCTTTCGCAAGAAGCACAAAAGGTGCAGGTGCAGTGCAGAAGCTGCTATCATGCAGACTTGTTTGCAGCCAACAGAAGTTCACTGACTTAGTGAGAGGGTGGCAGACAGGACTGTATATGCATAGCAATAAAAGATGATGACTCATTTTGTTTAAAGCGATTGATGAGTTAAGTCTAAGTTGTGGTAAATTAGTGATTAATCAAGACTGTTATGTTGGTTACATGTTCTTTAGTGTATGAGGTTTTTCTGAAAATGAATGGACTGATGATGGCAACACCTTACTGGCAACATAATGTCCAGGTTGGAGAGACTTCAAAGAATTTCACTATTCACTGGAACTTCTTGGAGGCTTCATCCATCAATCTATTTTATTAACCACTTGGTCTAAATAAGGGTTGTGGGGAAGCTGGAGCCTATCACAGCATCACCCATAAGGCGAGAGCCAGGTGCGCACTGGACAGGTCGCCAGTCCATCCCAGGGTTCTAGGAGGCATCATCATGTCTGAATGCAAGCAAAAGGTATGTCCAGAGGATTACACCAGTAGGTTGTATCTTATTCAGGAAAGATGTAAATGGGAGTTTGACCCATTAGCAAAGTTATCCAACCTGAAGTGAATATTTAGGTATTCAATAGATTTCATTTTAGAAAGATATTTTAACATGTTTCGCACACACATACACAGAAAAAAACATTAAAACGAAATCTTTCCTACAAAATTATTATTATTATTTTTTTTTGGTTGCAAGCCTTATGCACATCTATGCTTAAATATTACACAAATATATGTCAGATGTTTGTTTTTATGTCACATTTTTTGGATTAAATTGACTGGGTGGTGAATGGCTTCTTGGATTGCAGCGTGTGTATAATTCTGCTAAAATTGGCATATCAGACAAAAAACAAGCAGAGGTCCAAAATGTCTGTAAATTAGAGATGCAGAGCATTTTCTTTCTTTCTTTTACTTTATTAAGGCAAGTAGCTGCTTTTTGTGTTCAGAACTTCACTTAATAGTATATTATAACATTTTTATAACTAAAAATGAAAATTTACCACTGAATAAAGACAGTTAAACGGCACCAGGTTGCCTTTTCTCCCTGAAAAAAAACACAAATGCCAAATTTAAATTCATACTGTATATGAGCAGAGCATCATGCTGCAGTTATTAAAATGAAATGTGAATGTCCGGATCTTTAATAATTTAGGATATGCCAGTGCAAAGTAAGTCTATTAATCATTTCCTGCTGTTTTTCTTTCTTTGAATTGAGAAAGCAGTCAGCAGGAAGGCAATTAGTCACCTTAGAAACAATCAAGCTTGACTTTACTGCCTAATGTTTCTAACAATAAACCAAAAGCAAGCAGTTTACTTTAATTGTTGGTTACTTGGCAAGATCAATCAAGACACTTAAGGTTGCCCTCCACCCCGCCGCCGCCTCGCTTGTTTGTCTTTTCTTCTGTCACACAAAGAGAGTCTAGCAACAAGAAGAGGTAGGAAGAAGTCGTACAAAGAGGCAAAGCAACGTGAACAGTGAGCTAGTGAAACAGGAAAAGGAAAGTTAAACGAACAGCCACGTGCAATGAGATATAATGAGTTAGAGGTTTCCAACCCAGAGGGAAAGACAGATGGAGGCAGAGAGACAGGCAGGCAAACAGAACGAGGAGCATCATATCCGTCTCTCTTTTCCCTTTCTTTCTGGCGCGTTGCTACCCTGACACACTAATCAGGTGGCAGGAATTTCTGACAACTACCTTCAGGGCTGATGTAGTGTGTTCAGGTGGAAGTAAGAGCTGCATCTGTCCAAGCAATTATTGGCCCTCTGTTCCCAGGCACATACAGTCATTGTTTTGTCTCTGTTGTTGCTGTGATTCATAAACAGGGGATGCTGTAGCCGCTCAAGCAGCTGCCGTTTCTAAACCAGTAGTGACATTTCTGGTCGACTTGGAAACCAGTACAGATGCATAACACCTGCTTTCCATATGAGTCACCATTTTGGTAGTTTGTAATTTCTGTTAATGGACCTCCACACAGCTTATTGTTTAGGTTGATTTAATGGTGAAATACTTTTGGCTTTTAAATATATTGAAGAAAGATCTGAAGTGAGAACTGGCTGAATAATCTGCCTCTGGGACGGTTGATGGTTTATTTAATTTTTCAAAGGGTTTTGATCAAACCTGTTAGGGTTAGCATATTAAAGCATGTGTTTCGGACATTATGTGGCGCTGAGATACTTGCTATGTCAAAGCAAGTAATGCTACTGTTTTTCTATCAGCGTTTCTATCGGTAACAGCCTCGCTTTCTATCCATCTGGGAACAGATTTTAGGCTAAATCCCGAAGCCTTATGATACACTGATTTCACTTGACCATGTATTTAAAGTGCTTGACAGTAAGAGCTGCATGTTATGCTAAGACCTCAGACTTTCAGTGTGGAGTTCTGCTGTCAAACCACTTCATCAAACATACAGCAAGATGGATTATAGCCAGTTTATGATTTCTTTTAAACATAAATTAGCAGAGCCAGGACAAGACATAAGCAAACCAAATGGCCCTCACACAATCAGGCCATTTAAATGTTAAATCTTGGTTTGAGAAATAAATTGAAAAACTCCAAAATAGGAGTTTTGTTTCCTTATTATGGTTTACTTGTTTCCTAATAATTCATAATAGTAAAATGTAATTTAATATTGTAAATAAAATGATGATATGAACAAAAACTCAATTTTATGCTGTTTTCATAATGGATGTTTGCCAACCTTGAAAATTTAATGGCTGACAGACCAATATTACTGATACAATCATCTGCTGCTGCAGGCTTGCTGCTTCTGTCGTACGGTGGATGTGCATAGTTGTCTACACAGCAAAGCGCTCTCCACTCTTAATCTTAATAACTTATTTACTTTAGATGTCGGGTCTTGTCCTCTGATGTTTTCTTTTACTTTCAAATGCAAGATTTGTCTGCTGTATACACACTGTACATCACTAATTAATACTCAATGTTTTTTTTTTCTGAATTTACTACTTGAGTAACATGTAGAACCATAGATGACACTGACATGTTGAAAGCCATTTACAAATTATGCACATTAATGAGTGCATTATATCTGCAGTGAATGAGATTATCAAGCACATCCCTTCCCTCAAAAAAGAAAAGAAAAGAAAGTAATTTTTTTTTTTTTTTAGAATCCTATAAATGTTTGTACCAGCCCTGTGGATTAGCATTCACATCCTAACATTAAACTTAATAAGATGGTTTTCAGATTGCCAGATTGTTTTTGTACCCTTCACATCACATATTATCCTTCTCGTAGTTGCTTAGATGGAATTACAGCCAACCCTAAAACAGACATTACAGTTCTTCATATCCAAAAAAGCAGTTCATTCTTGCTGCATTTTGTTTTTATCCAAACTGCAGCTACACATCTGTAGTAGATGATAAAAATAAAAATTCCTTTGTGAATCATGTTTCCTTCTAAATTCCGACTGGGATCTAATCTAACCTGGAATTTATTTGTATAATCTGAAATAGCGGTGAAATGTTATGCAGATTTGTATTTAGGTCTGAATTACAAGTTCACGAGTCTGAGAAGACAGCAGGCCCCTGGTGTTTAATTGTTAATGACATTTTCCAACCATTCACCTGATGCTCTCGTTGCCAAAGCAACAAGCTGCAGTGAACGCCAGATGATGGAGAGATTTTTTTTTACTTTTTGTTAGACATGCTGAGGTCACAGTGTGTGTATTGGTTTAAAAATAAACCAAAGCACAGAAAGACATCCTAAAGAGTCTTGAAATTTTATGTTAATACCCTAGATTGATTTAGAATAACCTCACATTTTTAAAAATCGTATTGATTTAAATCCGGGGTAGGTAAACTTGCTCAGACATTTTTTTTTACTCTGGGTGAAGTGGTTCCACGTCCTGATAGTAGTCTGTACATTTTTAAATCATGAACAATAAGAAATATAGTTAGATTCCTCAGTTTGTACGTCTGTAAAAACTCTTACCAATCAAAACATTCGGGCCGAATTGAAGTTGTTCATTTCTTATATTTCGTAAGATTCTTCACAGCTGAGAAAATGCAGTAAGGATTTCCCAACCCAGCTTGGTTTATTTGCCTCCTCCTGCTAAACAGCAGAGAAAGAGAAAATTGTTGGTGGAAAAAGCTGCGAACTAGAAAAGCCCTCGGAGAGCACAAACCTCTTCCATGGCATTTAAAAAAATTCTTAGATCCAAACGGTTTTATGGATCACTGCCAAAATTAAACCTGTTCTTCCTTTTCACATTTCCAACAGGTGGCGGAAATTTAATTAAAATCCGTCCATAACTTTTTGAGTTATCTTGAACACAAACAGACAAACGCTTGTAAAAACATAACCTCCTTGTTGGCGGTAAGAAAAAAGCCTGCTAGCTCCCAACATTATACTCCAGCTTTAGGATAGTGCTACTAAATATTGGAAGTATGGATTGTATTTATAACAGGGGGAAAAAGCTGTCATTTTAACATTTATGTTTGAATAAAGGGATGATGTTTTCTGTTTTGTCTTATCAGCCGTTTCATTTTTGGGAGTGTTCAGCTTTTCCCACTTTGTAAAGCTGTCTTCTCACAATTCTTGAAAATTTTACAACTTTGAAAAAACAAAGCAATGAAGGATTTCCAGCATTATTTTGTGCTTTTCTTCTTCCAAACACATCTTAAAGTGTATGTAAAATTCTGTCCATTTCAAAACTGTCCACAAATTCAGCACTGCAAGCACGTCCTGCCAATCCTGTAACATCACGCGCTTCTTTTGCTGTCATGCCTTCGTAATAAATGTGGAGCGTAGTTTGTATTGTCCTCTTGAAAAATACATGTGTGTCCTTGGAAAAGATGTGGTTTTGATAGCAGCATATTTTGCTGTGAAATGTTGCAGCACTTTTTTGAATTAATGCCGTCACCACAGAAGTGTAAATGAGCTTCGCCAAAGGCAGCGACACAACCCCTCACTATCACAGAGTTTGGCGTTTGGACTCGCTACAGTCTAGAGGGTCCTTTTCATCTATGGTCCACAGTACACAGTGTCCATGTCTTCCTAACAAGGATCTGGAATAACGATTTTCATGATTATACAAGTTTTCTACCACGCGGTGGCTCATTTCAGATGCCTCAGACTCCAGGAAAGTGTCTGGACAACTTTAACATGAAGCTTCTACTTTCCATTAAGTTTTCAGTTTTATGCAAGTAAAACTTTATGGTTTTTCTTGACGATTACTTCCTAGAGTAAACTCTTTCACATGTGGTTATATCACCAACTAACGAATGATAGTTCTTGATGTGGTGTTGTCTAAAGAAGATAATGTTAGTGTAGTTTAGGCTTGTACCCTGAAGTCCTCCCCACTGCTCGAATGGTTTAATGATATATGCACTGAGGGAGAAATATGGAAAACCCTTATAATTTTCTTAAACAAATATTAATCTTGAACATTTAAATAATTTCCTTAAACATTTGTTGACAGATGATAATGTAGCCTGAAGCTACGTATCAGTGCTTATGGTAGCACTAGATTAGTTTTAGCATAATGTTGGGAGACCATGTCATATTTATTTTTTAGTAAGCATATTTAGGGAATACAAATCAACTAAGGCAAGATTTTATACTTGAGCTAATTATGAACTAAAAATAATGCTCAGAGTACCACAGTATCCAAGTTAGCTACATGATTTAATTTCATTTAATTCAAACAGCAGACTAGCGTGGTGGTCCCTGTGGTGGGCTGGCTGGGATTGCTTCTGATCTTTGAAGAGGTCTGGTCGCATTTGCACGATCATGATTAATTTATTTTATTTATACGTATAATCTCAAACCTGCATGCTGATACATTCACTGTGTTCTCCTATATGGATTTATTAACCAATAAATAAAGTTGTGCTGATGTTTTTTTTTTTTTTTTCTCAGTGTCACTGATTTTGTTTGTTGTGATTCATGTTTTTTTCCCAGCTTGTCTGTCTTTTTAGAGGTGCTCCCAGTGATAGTCAGCTTTGTTTTTCTTGGAGATGCAGTTGGTTGTGTGGTTTGTCTGTTAAGATTAAATAGCTGATGCTGTTGCTTTCTATCCGGTGTATCTTTGTCTCCATTTTCTTCTCTTAACTCTCCCATTCTCTTGTCGCCACACTCTTATTTCTCATTTCTGTCAATTCCAGAATTAATACGGAAAGTCAGCAAAATGAAATGGAAAACAAAAATACTTGAGTATGAAGAGGAGTCTTATATCCATAAAGCTCCTCTTGGCAGAGCAATTTGTTTGGCACAACATGGCAGCCTCATTCTGTGTCATTCTGCCTGCTATGATGCTGAACAGAACAAGTACAAAACAAACAAACAAACAAACAATGACACATAAAAAACAGGAGAATACCAAGGCTTATGGTTGATTTTAATGTAAGTAGTTTTACATGTCCATCTTCACCCAAGTGAACTTTTATTAGTGTGTCTTGCATAAAATAAAAATGAAAAAAATGTAACAGGAAATTAAATGAATTAAATTTAAATTTGTGGACATATTGATAAATTAACATTGAATTAATGTTCATCACATGAATCAACATTAAGATCATAATTAGTTCATGATGAGCAACAGGAGTTCATGATAAAGTTTTCATTATTTAATGCATTAGTTCATCATGAGTTACACATGACCCAATGTGTACCATTATTGTAAAGTGTAACAAAGCAAAGAAGATATTACTGACTTTTTGTTAAGAGAAACAACAGTGATCAGGCTGTGCTAGGAGCCATATGAATCTACTTTAGCACTGCCAAAAACTGCCAGGGAAAGAATCCATTGATCCCTCGACTACCATGTTGAGCACCACACACTGCGCTCCAGAACAGCCAACTTACCATTTTATGGAACTTTCTAAGCTTGTTGATTCTCTTTGCACTCAGTATCCCAGAAGATGTTTTATTTCTCATGCCTCAAATGTAACCATAGTTGTTACTGCTGTGTATGTGAGTGTGTGTGTTAGACATAAAACCCTTTCATGTAGGGTGCTCCTGTTAAAGTCTTGGTAACTCGGGACATGGTTGAAGGTGGGAGTTGAAACTCACTTTGACAGGGGACTCTGCCAAACATTCCCAGCAGACCCTCACAACACGTTTGAGCCTGCCAGGCCTGACCGGCTTCCTCCCCCACTATCTGAACCAACTCACCGCCAGGCGGTGATCAGTTGACAGCTCCGCCCCCCTCTTCACCTGAGTGTCCAAGGCATGTGGCCGCAGCTCCAACGATACGGTTACAACATCAATCATTGAGCTGTGGCCCAGAGAGTCTTGATGCCAGGTGTAAATATGATCACTCTTATGCTCAAACATGGTGTACATTATGGACAATCCATGACGAGCACAGAAGTCCAACAACAAAACACCATTTGGGTTCAGAGGACGGCGGGGGACCATGCCTCCCAATCACTCCCCTTCAGGTCTCACTGTCATTGCCCACGTGAGCATTGAAGTCACCCAGCAGAAGAAGGGAGTCCCCAGAGGGAGCTTTATTCTGTTGCATTTTTATCTTCCTTGACAATATGTCTTTACCATATTTCAGAGATTTGCTTGATTTTCAGGAGCCTGAAAGACCTCGTCTTTCTTTCATCAGTCCACATTTGTCACACTACCCTTTATGTAGCTGTAATACCCCATCTCTTATCTCTCCTGTCCTTGTCTTTCTGTATAACATGTTGCTATGGCAGCAATTTTTTTTCCCATTCTCTGGCACATTCTGTTTTCACTATTGATGCTAAAACACATAATAAAGAGTGTGTGCAACTTTTCTAATGTAATGGAAAAACTAATGAATTGTTCATTTGGTCCACTTCCCTTGGAGGTCAAAGCTTTTTACTGTCTTTGTTTCTACTGTGCTCAAGCTGGTGGGTGGGTTTGACGCCTGTGCGAGCTCGCACTCTAGAAGCACTGATTGTCCTGTTCTTTTCTATTTTCCTCAGCCAGTAATTAGTGCCCCCATGGATCCTTCTACCCAGACTTTGGGTAAGGGGGTAATTTTAAAGACTTCATAGATTCACATCAAGCTGTGATTTATTGAAAATATATAGCTTCCACTTAGAAATAGCACCATGTACGCCTCCTACTCCTAACCTCCTGTTGAAATGGGACTAGAGAGTATTTGTTGGGAAAGACAGGCCAAAGGCTTGTAACATGACACGCTTTATATCACAGAGACAGCGTAAGAACGGACGGATGTGTCCATGTGTGACATTTTCATCTAAGCATCACTTCTAGGTCTTTTTCCAGGCTGCACAGTGTGAGCCAACCGCATAATGTTTTAACTTTTCCCTTTTGTTTCTGTTTTTCTCTGTGTGTAGTAACACACTCAAAAAACAATTTGGACAGGTCAACATTGAAAAACACAAGACTCATCACAAATATTCACAAATTTAAATAAAATATTTGGAAAAATCTGTTCATAAACAGGTACTCAACAATGGTTTTGAAGCACTGAAACTGCTTCTGTGAAAGTTTTGAACCACGTCTGTCTAAACAGATTGGGGTCGAAGTTTAGTTTTGGTTCTGCTCAATGTTAGTGTTGCTTTGGATACAGTTGGTTATAACATCTCATTAGATCATGTAAAGAATTGGATGGGAATCTCCGTTTAAGTTCTGACTTGGTCTAAATTTAACTTGAATGATAACTATAGATCTATTTACACAAACAAAGGAGACATGAGCTCCTTAACGTTCCATTTTTGTCCCCATGTTCTTTGGCCTCTAAATCAGGGATGGGCAACTCCTTTCTTGAGGGCCACAGTCCGGCGAGTGTTCGGAGTTTCCCTGCTGCAACACAGCTGACTCAAATTAACGGGTTATTAACATAGACAACAACTAGTCTGCTAATTAATTTTGATAGGTATCAGGGTGTGTTGCAACAGGGAAACTTAACACTTGCAGGACTGTGGCGCTAGAGGACCGGAGGTGCCCATCTCTGCTCTAAATGCTCCTACTAGCATTTATAATTATGCTAATGACTTGCAGCTCTATATTACTGCCCCACCAGCATACTCTGGTCTCATTCAAAGCTTGAGCCAATTTTTTTCAGCTAAATGAGGATAAGAAATTATCACCGGGAACATAAATGAGTGCACAAAGATTAGTACCCAGCTTCATTCAGCATTGTATAAAACAGGAGATCAAACCTGAAATCTGAAAACCGATTTGTAGTGTGTGAATGCATTCTGTATTTACCTTGTGTGAGCTTCATATTCCTGCACGCAGCTGGTGGGCAGGTGTGCTAAATTTAGAACTAAACTAAATAAACACCACCGAGTTCAATTTTAAAAGTCATGTCAAAGCAATGCTGCAATGCAAACCTTTCCCATCCATGCACTTTATTGAGACAATTTATTAATTTTTTAAAACCACAATTAAGTGTAAAGTCAAATAATTGTGCCACAATGCATGTGCAGCACATTAAGTTGCCTTATGTATGAGATGGGGCTCTATCTATCTATCTATCTATCTATCTATCTATCTATCTATCTATCTATCTATCTATCTATCTATCTATCTATCTATCTATCTATCTTTGCAGGATTTGTGAAGAACATTGCCTTCATTATTTAGTTTGTGTGTAGTCTGAATATAGCCTGCACGCATGTCATTGGTCAGAAAAATGAATTAGTAAATGGATAAAAAGTGACTACAATAGGTGGTGCCCTTTCTCTTCCACTTTCTGTTTCTGTTTAATAACATGAACAATGATTAATCCTGCTCTGCACACGCTTTCCATCACTTTTAATTTACACTGCAGCCACTTTTATATAAACTACAAGGTTTTTACTGAATGATCACACTTCTTACAAGGTCACATTTAAGTTATGTTTCCTGTGTTTAAAACTGCATCACAAGTGACTCTTAACAGTGTCTTGGCATCCTGTGCGATACCTGCGAAAAAGGGGTAATTATTTACTACACAGTTCACAGTGCTGTAATTGGAAACTCTATTGAAGCTGTAAATACCGCACTCGCTCTCCTTTGCTGCCACTGGGAGAGTATGGTTTTTTTTTTTTTTTTCCTACGTTTGACCTGCCACAGACATTATTTACCTTACTTATAGTCAAGTAGAGATTCAGTCGCACAAATGGCTCCACAGCTAACCATAAGAAGTAATAGCAGACAAGACAATATAAAATAGAACATTTTTCAACACAAGTTGAGTTCAGGCTTTGCTGCCTGGCTTACAGCACTGGAAGGTCGATAGAACATCAGCAAGTGCGGCTGAGGAATGGTCAGCAACACATCTTGTTTACGACGTCGTGAAAGTAAATGGATTTGTTTGGATCTGCACCTAATTTGAAATGCAGCAATGAATCAGTGTGTTACAATGCAGCTGTGAGCCCTCAAGCACCATCAAACAATAGGGCGGGTTCCTGCTCAGGCTTTGATTATAAAGTTTCCAGCACATTATTGCTGGATATATTACATCACAATTCTCATAGCAGTTCTGTTTCATTAGACACAAAATGTTGCAGCCTTTAACCCATGTTGTGAAAGTCTCTCAGCTGTCATCATTTGTTAGTATACTTGTATGAAAGACAGGGGAAGTGGTAAACTAGTGGTTATAGAGGTGGGCTTTGTTCTGGAAGACTTGGGATCAAGTCCCCAATGAACAAGCACCCTTAATCCTAAAACTGCTCCCTGGGTGACAAACCCTGGGACAAACCCACTGCTCCCTAGGAAATGGAGAGATGGGTATAATGTAGAGTCTAATTTCCCAACAAAGATTAATAAAGAAAAAAGAAATGATAATTACCATTACACAATAAGCTACTTCCCCAGGTAGCCTCTCTAATTTACATACAGATATGATACATTCATAATAACCTGAATTTCTATATTAACTATTTAATTATGTTTTGTGTGGAAATCATAAAGGTTAAAGAGAAAAACATGCCCAATTGTGTTTACATATCGTCTGGGGTAGCAGTGGCATTCACTGCTAGACATGACTTTTTGGATATATGTGGTTTCATTGTTGTACCAGTTAAGCTTTATCTTAATATTCTTATAAAAAATCATATGGTGGGCATCAACAATTTTTTTAACATAATTGTTATGTTTCTTATGATACAATTGTATTTTGCCATATTCATTATAATATTTTGATATGCATATCGTCAGTAAAATCTCTCTGTCTTATCTGCAGGTTAACAGGATTTACTATTCCTCCCCCTGTTACCAGTTCTGGTTCCATTTTTTCGCTGAGGCTTACCAGTGATTTTGCAGTAAGCGCTCATGGATTTAAGGCAGCTTTTGAAGGTAAGAACAACATCATTTTCTGTTCTTTTGTTCTTCACTGATATAAGAAATATATCAGTCTTTTATATAACATAGGCAGCTACTCAAAAATTAGTCTTGATTTGGAGGAAAAAAAATCATCAACTGGGAAGCAGGCACCACTTATTAGAAGAGAGAAGTGTGATCACAGTTACTCCTTGTGATTACTTCTGGGACTTCCATTGTTGAGTTATGGAAACATTAGGTGCCCCAATTAAGCAAATTAATCTTGTATTTTCCAAATCAACATCCCTCCCCTTAAAGTCCTGAACCTTCTTTGCCACTTCAGAGGTGCATCTGAAATTACATGGCAGATGGTGATGGGAATTAGCTGAACTAATGGATGTACTGAGATATTTGTGTTGATGTAGAGCTGCGTGCAGTAGGAAACTGTATAAATATGAACCATGCCTCTGTGGCCATCTTGCCCTCCCGTTCTCTCCAGTACACTCTCTCTGTTCTGTTGATATTTTTTTTTTAATATTTTCTTCTTTTTTTAATCTCTTTTCTTCCCTTCCCTCTTAGTTATATCGTTTTGCCTACTGTCTTACCAGTGTGTTGTCCCTATTTGTTAGCATCTCTTTTCTTCCAGTATGTTTCGGATATTTTACTTTTTATTTTGATCGTCTCCTTCACATACAGGCTGACATCCTCTCACCTCGCTCCCCCTCCCAACAACTCTTATACTCCCTCCTCGTCTGCCCACTTGCCCCAAACCTCGCCCATCCAGGACCTCTCCCCTCTCCATCTGCCCATTTGTACACTTTCTTTTTCCCTTGTTTATCAAGTTTTTCTGTCTACTTTTTATCATTTGGCTTTTGCTTTAGCTTTACCTGTTTTACTTGGTTAAAGTAAATCTTTGTTTTTTTCTGTATCTCAAATCTTAAAGCAATGAAATGCTAAAAATACTAAGGACTGTGTAGAAAGTCATCAGGAAATGGGACGTAGTAATGGTCTCTTTGTTCTGTGGTCGTCCAGTTGAGTTATGTTGTCACTTTTAAAATGTGGGAGTCCGAATATATTCATTCATTCATTCATTCATTCATTATCTGAACAGCTTAATCAGATTAAGGGTTGTGGGTGAGCTGGAGCCTATCCCAGCATCCTTCAGGCTAGTGGCAGGGTACACCCTTGACAGGTCGCCAGTCCATCACAGGAATCGGAATATCGGTAAAGCCAAAGCTGTGTTATGGTAATGTTAAAAACCATGATATACTGTGCAGCTCATTTTCTTAGTTCAACTCTATCAGTACATTGTAAAAGCCTGGTGTGACAGCACAATATCCCGGCTGCAGCATAAATACATTAAAGTCACCTGCTTGTCCTAAATGGTATTTTAGTTATCATCACTATTTGATCCAAATAGTTGTGAAATAAAGATCTATAACTCACTTTGCATATGATAAAAAAGTACATCCAGTTAAAACATTTTGAAACAGTTGCTTTTGTTGCCATGGTTGTTAGTCAATGCATCCACTAGATGGGAGCGCAAAGTCCCATGTTCACTTTTAAGTTCAGAGATCATCACTGCCTTCATAGACAAATGACCTTTTCTTATGTCCAGGTAAGTAACATCATAGATGTGTTTGCAGTTTATTAGACATTTTTATAGACTCTCTTCAAAAACGTTCACTATTTCTGTTGTCTTCTTCTTCGTTCCTTTTGCTGGGCTGCCATGATCGTGCTGTGCAACACTGCCCCCACAATTTCCAGTTGCACTATTCATTTTACTACACTTGGCTATGCTTAGCATGACGAAATGCCCTCTTTTATCCAGACATGTCTTTTTTTTTTTTTTTTTTACCTGGACATGTCGTCTTTGTGAGAGCAATAAAAAACATTCCGTCAAAATTCCACAATCTTCCAGTGGTTTGCTCTGTCTCAGCCCCAATACATTTGTGACTTGCATTGCACTTCTCTCTTTTGCAATTGCATAATATCATACACTATCTCCCAGCTGGTGTTTTGTTTCAAGCTATAGGAGATAGAAGGGGAGAGGAGGTAGCCGCAGCGTAGATGTTGCAGAGAGGTTGAAGTAACTTGGTGTTGAAAAGACTGCTGAGAAAGTGTGGGTGACTCTCCCTGCTAAAAATTTTAGATAGGTTTCGCACCTTTGGGGAATGCAAGGCCCATGAAACTTTTCCTGAAAAGGGAGTTGGCAAACAGACACTGCCTCCACAGTTTTGCACAAACACCTTAAAAAGAGAAAAAAAGAAAAGCTGAGAGGTACATGTTTGGATCAATGGCTTTGGTGTCATGAAGAAGCTGTTCCGGAGTCTTACAGTTTTAGTGTCCACTATCTAGTAAAGCTAGAAAATGCTAAAATATAAATGCAAATGTACAGATAAATGACACATAAAACAAAACAAACAAACACCACCAACAAGAAAAGGGTTTCTTATTATGGTTGTGGTGCATGGCGAGCTCGTATCTGGATCTGGAAGCTCACAAAGACACTGAATTCTTTGTTAGTTTTTTGTGTTTGTGTGTGTTATATTTGTTTACACTTTTGATCTTTTATATACTTTATAAAGGCTCAAACACTGAACTAAAATAATTCACACTTGGTCAAACTTACCTTCTTCATGTATATTAAAAACCACACTAAAAATAGATTAATTGCCACGGCTATTTTCTTTTACACATGTAAGCGCACACTTTATTATAGATATATAAGAAAAAATATAGATATAGAATCAGTAAATGTTCAGAGGTACAGCGCAAAGTAAGCCCATTGGCCACAATGGGCTTAAAAGTCTTCATCACACTCTAGCAGCCTTGATGGACCACACACACATGTACACGTCAGACATTCTACTACTACGCCAGAGGATAGAAAAAGGGCTCATCTTGGTTACAAAAGTTTGAACACAAAATTGGAAAGTGTTACCTGAAACTTTTGACTGATAGTGTATGTATATGCATTTAATGTAGCATAAATGAGCCCTAATATGCATTTGTAGTTAGAGCTATGGTAAGAAGAAATTATTCTGCTGCCCAAACAGCTGCTAGCATTTGTGGCTGCCACAGCAGTGACTGTAAACCAAGGAAGGCCAATAAAAGCCACAGTCCTGCTTGTGTTAGGGGTTTCCCTGTCACAACACGTCTGACACACATCAGACTTAATTAGCAGACTGGTGCAGAGCTTGACACCAAGTCTGCTAATTACCCATTGATTTGAGTCAGGTGTGTTTCAGCGGGGAAAACTCCCAACACTTGAGGGACTGCGGCTCTCGAGGACTGGAGTTGACCATCCCATTCTGTAAGTTCGCTAGAAAGCAGTACCAGAGAGGTAATTTATTTACTTTATACTTCTAGCAATACATCACATTATATTTTAACTACACTACTCACTTTTCAGTGAGTGAGGGCAGGTGCCCTCTGGGTGGCAAGCTGTTGCCAGTTTGCTTAGCTGCTGCCCCCGCTAACAACCAGGGCAAACGTGACCACTAGCATGAGAGATTAGCCATTACCCACTCCCTAACAAGGATAGATGGCCGTCCAAGTTGTTGGTAACCTCACCTGGCTGTCTGGCAAGAGGTACATTTCATATGTGGATGGAAAGAACAGAAAGGAGATACATTACTATTGTCATAGTATTCCATCTGCAGGCAACGCTGAAAAATTAAGCTTTTGATTGAGAATTGCTCTCTGGTTTAAAGGAATGGTCACAGAATAGCAGAATTAAAGTGAACAAGGAAGGCAATGTCAGAATAGGATCTTTCTAGATTACCATTTGCTAAACAATGAAAAAGGTGTCAAAACCTTTTTTTGTGATACCTGAAGGTTTTTTTTTTTTTTTTTTTTTGGGGGTTTTTTTTTTAAACCAATGGAGTGTGAATTTAAGCTGTATGCTTTTCAGCATGATTTCTAAAATCACAACAATCATATTTTAGTTGAAAACTTATATGTGATGTGGAAACCTAAAGCTGACTTCATGCATGTATAATGACTGTGCTTCATATATAACTTTTGTCATTTTCAATGCAAAATATGATGAAATAGGTAATGAATTACAAATTATCACTGTAAAATTAGATTTTTGTTGTTTTTTTAAAAAAAAATCTTTAATTATGTTAAAACAAACAAACAAAAAAAAAAACATCTTACTTTAAAGGCCAAGAGTTTTACTCTCACTACACACATCCACTTTCTTCTGATAGCAACTCGTAGTCAGAGGAATTTAAATGAACAAATATTCATAAGGCTCATCCATAAAACATTTTTTGTTAACTATGGTAAGTCACTGTCATTGTTATATACCTACCTTTTATGGTGATTTGGTTAGCTGTGTGTTGCACATGAATATTTATGTGTCTCTCATTCTCGGGACTAAGAATGTGTGATACTTAAAGACTCTCAAAGATGATTGAATCTTGGCTGCAATTGGATTTAAACCTATAGCACCTGTATATGAAGGACACAGTGAAGGGCACATCCAAACTGAATCTAATTTCTCAATGGCCTGCCAATCTATCAAGCTTTTTCGTGCATCGTATTACTGATTAGTGTCTACTTTCACAGCTCTTGTCAGTGTGTTACTGTAGCCTAAATACATAAGAGTCAAGCTACTTTCATGAAAGCGAAGACATGTGGGGCCTTTTTGGAGGCCAAAAAAGCTATTTATACTGTCTAAATGATAAAAATAATCATTTAAGGAAGATAGAATTAATATTGGCCAAATAATTATTGATAATTATATGTAAAAAAGAATAAAACAAACAACCGAACCAAAAAAAAAAAAGAAAAACCTAATTCAACTATATAAGACAAATATAAAAGATAAGTTATTTTTTAAAATAATTTCATTCATTTCATATGCACCGTTCAAGCTTCATCAAAACTATCTGCTTACCCTTTGGTGCATGTTTATTTTTAGCAAAAATATTGCAAATGATAGTTTAGAGACATCTGACCCGTCAAATGTAATTTCACTTTTCTTCCAAACCTTTTCGCACGTCCCTGTGTGACAAAGCAGATTATCCTCCGAGTTGTAAATGCATGTTTGTGAATGCACATATGAGCATGTGTTGTTTACCAGCTGCTCAGTCCTGCGCCTAACATGTTTCAGTCTGTACTTCTTTCCTGCATAAACAGAATACTGTACTCAGCACATCAGACAATAAAGCATCTAGCTATGAAACCAGTCTACACAGGCAGCTCCTGTGGGGAATGTGTTCTGCTTGTGTGCTCCCAAACACTGCCACTCCGTCAAACTTCCATCCTCTTCAAAGGGCTACAGAGTTATTAGATATAGAGGCGAAATAAATAGCTCAGCCCCAGAGAAACTTCAAACTCTGCTACCTCGTTTACTATTTCACATAACTCACTCTTTACTACTGTGATGATAATGCAAGCTGGCCTTACTCCCATTATCTATGAATGTACATTGTAAGCAAAAATGGCAGAGAAGTGTTTGACATAATCCTGTGGGCTTAAGATTTTTTTTTTTATTTAATTTTTTTAAATCTTTTTCATTAGTATTAGTTTTATTCAAAAGCGGAATATGGTGACATTCTATTGGTATGTTATTTTCATTTTAGTTTATGGACAAGACAGAAAAAACAAATTTCACTGGTATTTAGCAGATGTGCTTCACTTGTTCACCTTAACAATCATGTTTTATAATAAACAGGTGTGTTCTTGGTCTGAATTATTGACAGGGTGGAATTAATTAGATGACATGCTGTCTAAGATTACAACAGGTTTTAGTTCAGGAAGACTAAAGACTGAGTACAACTGTTGTAGGAATGTAGAAAGAAGCTAATTAATGTCAACTCATGATATGAACAACTGAGATTACAAATCTACAGACCTTCATATTTTGTTCATTTCTCATCTTTCTCTTCCCTTCCTTCATTTTATAAGCTGATCAGATGGGGGATTCTTCGGTCTTTCAATGTCTATCACTTTATGTGTAACTCAAAAAGAGTTACACTCATGACTGAAAACATTACCATCCTACAACAGAACCATAACCAAAACTTTTTGTGTGAAATACAATTTATTTGGAGGCAGTTTTTGGCTTTAATTGACTTTGATTTAATCTGAAAGATACAGAGGTGAATGTACGCCCCCCCCCACACCCCTCCTTCACTATTTGTCCAGCACCACCACTGTATATTGGTTTCTTTCAGCAGCAAACTGATGTAGGGTTGCACACTCAGCTGAAATGACATGGGAATGAGATTTAATCGGGGGCAAATTATAGATTTTTCTTTTTTTATGTCCTTCTCTTCTTGCTTGTGCGCCTTTACACACATTGTGTGCAGAGTGTTTGCCCTTTTTGTCCATTGTAAAGAACTGACTGTGAAGGACAATATCGTTTTATGTAACTTAAATTTGAAATGAAGTGAAGCCTTTTGAGCTTTTATACACTCTACAGACATATGCATTTTATAAGTTTTTAATCTTTCCCAGGTATTAAGGATCAGCTGTTTAGGGTCCTCTGGACAGCAATGCTTGCTTGCTCATGACTAGCACTGTAACTACAACACTTCTTTAGAGAGTTCTTCAGGTCCTCATAAAAGTTGAGAGCCCAATTCAATGTTCAGTGCAGGCTAGTGTTTAAAGTGCTGTTTTTAAGTTTCATCTGTAGTTTTACTGAGCACGAAGCTGACACTGAAGCACAAAGTTTTTTTGTTTCATTCCAGTGAAAGACTATGTCAATGCAACAGCTTCTTATTTCTGTAATGTTTTCTTGTGAATTAATTTGAAGGCCATGTCTGTGTGAGATATTAATTCTGACTCTTTCATACACTAAAGGGCAGCAAGTCAGTGCTGGCATAATTAAAGTCGGTATGCATCCATTACTTTTTAATTAGTGACTTGGGGTAAGTTTCCCTAAACATTGACTTGCAAGTATGGATCTTTGCCCTTTTTTATCGCTCTCTAAAGAACAGCTTCTAGTTAGTATGTCTGATTCTTCCCTTAAGTCAGTTTTACATTTATGTTACAGGTTTTTTTTTTCTCTATCAAAGAACTGGGGTCAGGCTAGTACAAGTATCTATTGTTAGTATCCTCAAGCTAAATATCTGTACGATGTGATGCCCAATCACCCTTTTTTTTTTTTCTTTTCTATCTTTTGAGTTTAGTTAACCATTGCTTTATGCCCTCAGAAACTTTATGGAAAGTTATTGAAGTCAATGACAATTCTGTAAAAACGTGCTGTTATCCTGTAAAAGAAATGAATCTGTAACAAAACAAAATTTGTTCAATTTCTCCACAACATTTTGCAGTTAAATGTAACCAGGTGGTGGAAGAAAAGAACAGACTGTGGTGTAAAAACAGTTTGCAAAATCCACTTTGTCTAATATTTCTGGTAAGATAAATCTAGAAGTTAAATCCTAAGTGTGAACAGTGGCAACAGCCTATCAATATGTTGGTAAAGGTGATTTCCTTGTTTAAGGTGCTCAGGGGAAAATAATTTCAGGAAGTAAACAGGAAGCACTCTGGAAGGGGAAGATTGCACATGCCAGTGTGTAAGGAATGTTGATAATAATGAGAGAGCAGCACGTGTGTGTTGGATGTCATTGTATGTGCTAGGTGCCCCTCCCGTATTGTATCGCCAAATTAATACACATATTTCACATATTGGTAAATATCTGGCATTGGTAAATGTGTCTGAAGTCTGTTGAATTCTTTGTTTAATCAGTTTAAATACACAGGCTATAAAAATACAGGAGACCAAGACCCCCCACAAAGACAAGCTGTATTTGAAGCTTTGTGTGTTCCTTTTACCCCGGCTTCATAAAATTAAACTTCTGCTCGTGTGCAAATCTGCTTTTAAGATTTTAACGCTTTAAACAGCATATGTTTTTTAATTATTTGTAAGCATTTTTATTGCATGTTTTTAATCAGGGTGAAAAAAAACACACATGGATCACCAATATCACCAGTGTGAAGTCAGTTTAAAAGTTGCTTCCTGATTAGTAATCCTTTAAAAATATTGGTATTTGGCTGCATATCTAGAACTGTTATTGTTATGTAAGGCCATTAAACGAATTTTAGCTCTTGGCAGTATTAATCTAGTTATATGGTCGCACTAGATTATTCTTAAGATAATGTGGGGAAACTTTCATATTTAGTTTGCAGTTAGTGTGTTTAGGGACTACTCATCAATTCATATAATCCAAATTTTTACTTTGGAGCTGAAAATAAACCGTAAAGGAGCTGGGGTTAATTTTATTTTAAAAGGAGGTTAGCAAGGCAGCTAGTTGATGATAAAGTAAACTACAGCACGACGATTTGGACAAATATATCTAGTTAAACCCAGCTTATTTTGCGCAAGAGGACATAATAATGGAACTGGAAGGTAGATTTTTAGAATTTTATGTAAAAAGCAAGGATATAGTTCAGACCAAAACAGAGCCCAGGCCCAGTATCAGCAGTGGTGCTAGCCACTCAGACCATAGTGGTGAGACCCAAAAAATCCAGTCTATCACCACAAGACAGTAAACCAGAGCTGGTAAGGGTAGAAGCAACTGATCTCCCCATTACCACAGCAAGTTCCACATACTGCAACGCAAAAAATCCAGTCTACCTTTCTGAGGATCTTTTATTTTATTTGCAGCAAATATTTCAACTTCTGACTACAGCAGTGTGTGTGACTGTGTGTCAGAGAAAGATTTTTGCCGCACCTTTTTTTAGTTCAATATTTATAATTTTACCTTTCTGAATCCTGTAAAATAACAATACCAAAGCAAAATTCGCAGCTTACTGTGTCCGATTCAAGTCATCACTCATAACTCAGTAGCAATTTTAAAATAAACACAAAATATACTACACTCCTGGTCCAGAATGAATACATGAATGTATTACCAGATGCTGAGGTGTGTAGACTCTTATTATAAATTCCAGGCTGCTTTTAAGATCAAAGGCATTTAAGACATTACACCACAGCCTGTAGTGAAGTTTAGTGATTTAATCGATGCTTTGAGTTTTAGATGTTTGATGTTACGGAGATTAGACCAGATCTTGTCCAATAAATGATTTCCTCACCTGATGTCAAATCCCTCTCTCATGGCCTGGTGTGAGTGAATCTACTCCACCGCAAATAGACTTAACAGTTTCATGTATCTGAAACTGAATTATTTAATGCTCTGCAAATTCTGGATATCGCTGGACTTGATGTATTGTTATACATACCCTCACGGGACCTCATGGGCACGTTTGTTTGGCAAATTTCAGAAGTAAATATGAATGAAAATAAAGTGACTGGGATATGTTTAGAGGTTTTAATTTCACATCAAAGCACTGTGAGTCTGAAGTTAAAAAAAAATCTAAAAGATAAGGTTTAAATACTTACTAGCACAGTGTGCTCAAGGCCAAAAGAATAATCAGGATAATTTATCAATGTTGAAATTTTAATAATTTATCATGACTATTTATAAATTTTAGTGAATATTCTGTTTTGTTTTACACAATTGCCATGTCAGAAAAGTTGATAAAGTCTTCATGTCCTTATCTGACTCATGTTTAGCATAAAGTGAGAGCACAGTCAGCATCTCTTCATATATAAAACACATTGGATGTGATTTCTATAAGAAATCAGTGCATTTTACTCCACATTTATGCATATAGCTTAAAAAAAGATTTATTGATTTCAAATTCTCTTTTGCTCAAACTTGCATCAAGTCCACATCAGACATTTGTTGGATATTTTTCTCGTCAAGACAAGCAGATAATATCTGCTATACTGTCCTACTAGTTCATATAGTACATTTTTCTTGTTTTCCAATGCTTTTAAATAGTTTCAGCTCAGCAGTATACTGAATTCAAAGCTAACAGTGTCTGGATCTAACTGTAAAGGGCTGTTGTGGCGAGTTATTAGATATTTAGATTGCCTTTGATGTGCTTCGTTACACTCTGGTGAACTCCAAATTTGATATTTCAAACAAATGGATTTCAATTTCACAGACTCTCTAATTCCCATTGAGACATGTTTTTTGTTTTTGCAAGGGATCAGGCTGTACCATGAAAGGATCCATGTGTTCATTACAGTCTTCATACACGGCTGCTTTTGATGACAACTTTGAAGCAATGCAACAAAGTTATAACAGTAGTTCAGTGGGATAAGTTTTGTGTGTAGGCGCTAATCAGCTTAGCTTTAATGATTATTTGTACTTGTGGTTATAAACCAGTAGTGTTTGGATCCTTTAAATCCTTTAAAAACAAGACATGTATTTCAGTGACCATGTGGCATATTTACCCACAACACCACAGTTTATTTAAAAGGAATGAAACTCTGTGTGACACTAACTGCCTACATTTGTAAGCTTGACTTCACAGATTTTTGGGATACTTGTATGCAACAAGATAATACATATTGGAACATAAATATTTAGTGAGCCTTAGTGTGCATATTTTACCATTCTTAAGATATTAATATTGTGTTTGCCAACAGTTTCCTTGGTTGCAATAAGTAGAAAGAAAGAAAGAAACAAACAAAAAAAACTCTATTTCCATTGCAACCAGTTGGTATTTATGCAATTCATATTGCACCCATTAAAAAACATATGTAAAAGAGATACATTTATGAGCATCAACAGTATGATGTGGAGGAGTAACGGATTGTAAAAGTAACTTCTGGAAATTAATATCATATGATGTGACTTCAGAGTCATTTGGCAACATCACCCTCTGGATTGGAATACATAGATATATTCTTATCCTTCTCCATCTGCGTCTTCATTGATCCTTCTAATGCACATGATATGTTTGTGTGAGTTTGGCTTTTTGAATCTGCACACAAGCAGATGGCACATGTCAAAAGTAATTATTTTCCTCATTTGCATATGCGTCAGTTTGTTCAGCTACAGGTTGGAAGGGAAATCTGATTCACACTTATGTGTTTACTCATTACATCTAAATTATGTTATGCTGTGTTTGCAAGGCATGGTACGTATACTGTATATATTAACAAAGTTCAAACAGCCATGCGTGGTGACATGCTGGATATTTTGTGCAACAAACATCATTGTGATAAATTAATAAAAGGGCAACTAAGACTGTTCAGCAAAAGAAAACAAAACAAAATGACTGGATCCTTGGAAAAAAACACTTTTTAGTGGTTTGCCAAGACACTCACTATTCATACTTAGTAAATGAGCACATATGTGGTGTTAATAATTTCTTTTGGAAACACATTTAAGTTAAAATGTCATGTCTTGGGATATGAGACAGTTCTAATGCATTTCTAAAGTATCTTTTGTTGTTTTTGTTATTATGAGCTCTCTTTTAAATGAAGCAATTATTGTATTTTACCTTATGGTACTTAGTAGTAAATGATGAATGTACAAAATGTTCTTTTCGAGTGTAAAATTGAGAAACAAGAAATGTTTGTTGCTCTGGCAACAAGCAGCCGGGACTTGCAGGGTTTGATACATTAAGACATTATGATTTTTCTTTTAATACATTCAGTTTTAAACAACATGTTGGCATGGCATATAAACTGTCATCCTCATTTTGACCAGGTTCACATAAGTAAAACAAAATTGGGAGATTTAGTGCTTTTAATACATTATAACCAAATTGTGACAGTATAAATGAAACTATCAGAGAATTTTTGCCTGAAGTTGACAACCTACAGACATCAGTGGATGCTTTGTATTTTCCTTCAGAATCCTCTCCCACAGCAATGCCTTTGTCAGCACTTGCTTGTTTGGTCTCTCTGCTTATGGCCTGGCCTTCAGCAAACAAAATGCAGCTCTGTAGGATTTAGGTCAGATGATTTTAAGACGCTTCACTCTGTGTATCTGTGAGGTTGTGCCATTCAAGTAGATCAGAAGTGTTACTGAGTGTTAATGAGTCAAAGCGGAGGAACATCTATCCTGAAGGGATGTAAAAAAGTTGAGGCATCACCTAAAATTCAGTGCTGGTCTTTGTGGGTCAGATCTGACATGCAGTAACTAGCTCAGTAGTTAAACTTAGTTGGCTGAAATGGAAAACAAGTAAAGACATGATCATAGAATTTATACAGTACAGTTTGTGCACAGAATATACACAGGATATTTGCTCGATAGTGTTTACTCTTCATGCCCTCTTTAGGACATTTTTTGTCCTTTTTTTTTTTTTTTCTTTCCATTTTTAACTTTTTCTTACTTTTTTGGCTGAGTTTAATTACCATTATCATTTGGCTGTGGTTAAATACACAGCCAAACATAGCCAAAGATACCCTGAAGCAATTCAAAGCCACAACACACCACAGTTAACCACTATATTATCACAAATGCCACAAAATTTCTTAAAACTGAACTGCTTTTTCTTTTATATATTGAAAATTACCAACACGAACTGGGGAACAGCTACAGTCGTGCCATGGGAAGTGAATCATGACCAAAGTTCCATTAGACAAATTGCCACAGTTTTATACACTTCATCTGGATTTTTATGTAAATTTTCTCTTAAGCTTTATTCATACAAGAGATGCACGTGAGCAATGTGCAACTAATTTGCAATATAATACACAAAACTACTAGTAGCTTCAAAGTTGGCTGTGCGCTGACACTATCTCTGCAGTCAGTGGTGCTGAACTGATCAGCCATTTACCTTTTTTTGTGCGACACTTGTGCACTAAACAAGAGTTTACCATTCTGATGAGTAGGCCAAACTGTCAGGATACAGGCACCAATAAAAGATGAGGATGTCAAATTTTCTATGCCAAAATCATCAGGAAGGATGGCAGAACAACTTCATAAAACAAAGCACAGTTTGCAGTTTCTTCTAACTAACAACAATATGAAGAGTTTTAGCTGGTCACAAAAGAAAACAAGAAAATAGAAATGCTAACTAGCTGTCGCACTGGGGTTGCTCAGAGCCGATCAAGCTCAACAGGGGCTGTCTAAATATTTCTTTCGGATCTTTTATTTATTCATTACATTTTGTAAACTGTAAAAGAAGGAAAAAGTGGTCTTGCCTTAAATATTCAAGTGTTTTTTTTTTTTTTGGTTTTTTTCATGAAATGGACTTGTATTTCAGTTACTTAGCTATTCACACAGAAATTCAAATCGGGTGTCCAAACTTTTGCTTGCCTTTATGCTTGTTCATACTTGCTCAACAGCTACAACAGGAAAACAGCAGGAGTGAAATAATAAATGAAAATAAGACAGTTCTGGAAATTGTACATGTTTTAACTAAATCACAAACACCGACATGTTTGACTGGAAGGGTGGGTCCCTGTTTCTCATTTACTCTTTTTAGTTTTGTTTTGAATATAACCAAGCATTATTAATACATGAGAAATTTTTTTATCAAATATATTTATTTACATGTCGCTTTAACAGGAAAATTTACACAAAATACACAGAATTTCATCAAATTGTCAAAAAAAAAAAAAAAAAAAAAGCCACACATAAAGCTTTCTAGAAAAGCTAATTTGCAACCACTGTCCCTGGTTAGGTGTTTAAAATGAAAAGACAATTAAAACAGTACTAAGTTAAAAATACCTAAAGTGTTAAACATGCATAAAATAAAATCAGTGTTTACATTGAAAGATTATGCATACAAGGAAATCTATAGCAATTAAGTGTGTTATACAGATGTGCAAACTAGATGATACTTCCTCAACAACTCTACATCATATCTGAGCCTTTTTATGCATTAATTAATATTGATATATACAAAATGCTTCAAATAGGAAATGTATACCAGCGATGCTCCCACTAGTTTGTTTTATTTTATTGTGTTTAATAAATTAAATGACTTTTCACTAAAATCGCCAGCTATACATACGTTTTTAATGCAAAGTCTGCAATAATTACACAATCTTTCCAGGCTGCACTGGAACCACAAATGTAAAAACACAATAAAACAAACAAAAAAAAAGACAGATAAAACAAACATAAAAAAAACATTGGTAAACCTATAAAAGTAATATAGACAAAACACGTTAGTTGAGGCCATCTCATAACTGATGTTAGATGACTAGGTAACGTTTAGGATCATGGTGTTTTCTCTGAAGATGGATTTCTGAATATAAATATATTGTTGCTGCTGTTGTTTGGCAAAGCAGCCATTATAGTGCATGCAAGAAAACATTTATAGTCTGCAGCTTTAGCTGTTGCTTTCTTATCTTCACTGCTTTTTTACTACCTTGCATTTTGTTTTTCTCCTTTATTCATTTTGTTGATTTACTTATTTTCCTTTTCCCTTTGTTGCTGCTCATAGCAAAAGCTTTATGTTATTTGGTGAATTTTTAATGCAAAGAGATGGGAAACACGACAGTGTAGTGCTACAGAAACCCCTGGACAAATCATATCATCATCCTCTCAGATGAATTCCAGCTTTTTGGTCTTAAATAAGTGAATGAGCAAGATTTGTGCAGAATATTCGCTTGACTTAGTCTCATGTTTGCTTCACAGTATTTAAGACGATTTACAATGCCAGAGACATGGGCAGTCAATCAATAATACAAACAATGTCTGGTGTAGATTTGATTGTTTTTTTTTTAAAAATAACAATGCTCACTTTTATTCTTTCTTCTTCATTTTGCAGAGCTGAGAAGCAGCTCATGTGGAAACCCAGGAGTTCCACCCAAAGGCATACTGAATGGAACTCAGTTCAACGTAGGTGACAAGATCCGTTACCGGTGTGTCACAGGCTACGTTCTGGATGGACATTCCCTCCTCACCTGTGTGACCAGTGCAGGCGGTGTGTCAGTGTGGGACTTCCCAGTGCCAATCTGCAGAGGTGAGGATCCTTTCATCACTGATAATGTATTTTGCATATGCATGTTTGTTTTCTCCCTACTCTATCTGGACTGTGATTTTTGGATATTACAGAGAGAACTCAATGTTATTTTACTTTAGTGCTCCCTTAAGAAATTCTAAATAATTGAGTGATTAGATTGTTTCGACCTCTTCTGATTAATTACCAAATGTTAATTGCTTTTTAATGATTGACAGACTGAAGGCTATGGGATTGGTTGATGTGTCTGCTGCTTGTTGGCTGAAATGTGGCATTAGCCTTCATTAGAGCAATAAATATGTTTGCAACTGATGAGATGGAATGATTTTAATCATGTTGAAGAAGTTGATTAGAGTTTCCATGACTCAAAAGGTTAATTGAATATTTATCCTTGTGGAGAAAGTAGCCTGGATATGTTAATGCTGTAACCAGCAGTGGTACATAAGGGTTTTGCAGCCCTGTTTAGTTTATACTGTTCTATGACTGTATGCGAGTAGATATGATACCTCCTTAGTTTTTTTTGGTCACTCATTCATTCCGCCATGATGCATATCATATCATCGCAGCCAATATTGTACCAAATACTGTATGAGAGAGCTTTTGTGGTTGACGGATCAACAGTTGAGACTACCTGAATAATTTACTGACTACCTTACACTTAGAATTACACAAAAACTAAATATCACAATAAAAAAAAAAAAAAAATAAAAAAAAAAAAAACGCTAATCGAAACACTACATTTTGAGAAAGGTCTCAAATATTGCTAAAAAGTTTTTATGCTCTCATGTGTCAATACAGAAATATATTGCAAAAGTGTAATGGAAACACTTATTTCGCATTTTCATGTCCCCAGATGTGACATGGGGGGTCGTGACCAGTTCATTTCCGGTAAAGATGGCATGCTATAGAACAATTTTTGAGTTTGATAAAAGAAAATGTGGGAGAAAAGCTCAAAAAAGCCGTTGCAAATTTTCCTGTTCAGTGGAAACATCTGCAAATCACAATTTTTGTTTGTCAAAACTTAGATATATGTAATGGAAACATTGGTACTGACTCTAAACCGTAATACAAACATCCAGAGAAAAGACCTGTTAACTACTGGGATTACTTATATTTCAAGGTTAATGAATGTGAGAAGTGTAATATAATTTGGGCGCACAGAGAACTTGAGTCTTTTTTTTTTTTTTTCTTCATTTGCTTTTTTAAAACTTCCTGTGTGAACCCTTAAAGTTGCCATACATTTGTAGATAGTCCAGTGGGCTATCAAAATCAAATCAAAATTTATTTGTATAGCACCTTTCAAACATAAAGTAGTGCAAAATGCTTTACATATATTAAAACAAGTAAACACCACCAATCCCATACAGCGTGGCAAAACTATAAAGTGATTGTCTGTCTCTTTAACTAATAATAATAACAGTAATAGTAATAAAAGAATAAATATCTGGCTTGGCAAACTGTGGGGAAACGATATCCTGGTGATCCTTTCACACCACGACCCAGGGTTGGCCCAGATCCGCACCACAGCCAAATGGCAGCAATGCATGGGCCAACCTATAAATGGCCGTCCCCATGGCAACGATCTGGCAAAATGAGTAGCCATAGCCTACAGCGTGAAGGATCCCTTTGAGGAAAACACAGGAACAAATAAAAAAAATTGCATAAATAAAAGTAAACATAAGAATGGAATATTTATATGACAGTGATAAGGTGAAAATGAACTGAATAACAATAGAACAATAAGAACAACAATTCATAAATAATCCTTACATAGACTAAACCCGATAAGATCATCTAAAAGCTGAACTAAAAAGGTGGGTCCTGAGCTTCTTTTTAAAAACATCAATAGCCTCCGCAGTCCTGAGGTTCTCTGACAGGCTGTTCCACAGATGGGGACCATAATGATGGAAAGAAGCCTTACCGTGAGTTTTGATTCTTACTTTAGGAATAGGTCGGTACCAGTAGACCTCAGGGTCTGCGAGGGCTCATATCTTAAAAGGATGTTTGATAAATAAGAAGGCCCAAGACCATTAAGACATTTAAAATTGACTAAAAGAATCTTAAAATCAATCCTGAAACGCATGGGGAGCCAATGCAGCAATTTTAAAACTAGTGTAATGTGTACCTGCCCTCTGGTCCTTGCCAGAACTCGTGCCGCTAAGCTCTGGAGTAATTGTATGCTTAAAATGGACTTTTTAGGAAGACCAGCGAGCATCTCCGTGCTGGCAAGAGAGAGATGGGCAAACTCTGACCATGTCTTTTAGATGATAAAATTCTGTCTTTGTGACATTTCTTATGTGTGGAATGGAATTAAGCTCAGGGTTTAATAGAACACCCAGATTTCTCACACAGTTAGAAGGTTTAAAGTTTTGTAGTTTAAGTGAAATGATCTCTTTCTTGTCTTCAGGACTAATAATTAAAACCTCAGTTTTGTCCTGGTTGAGCTGTAAGAAATTGCCATTCATGACTTTATATCTAAAATACAATTTTTAAAAGGGTATTAACTAGTTCTAGGTCATCAGGAGACACGGCGATGTGAAGCTTCGTATCATCAGCATAGCTGTGGAAAGCAACACCATTTCTCCTGATGACGTCCCCAAGAAGTAGCAAGTACAGATTAAAAAGTGTTGGGCCTAAAATTGATCCTTGGGGAACCCCACATCTGATTTCATGGGTCCTTAAGGAGCATGTATGCATACTTATTAAAACTGTCATTTCAACCATTTCAGGACAGTACCTGAAAGGCCCTTCAAGACTGTTCAGTCTGTTTAATAAAATCTAATGGTCTACTGTATCAAACACTGCACTAAGATCAAGGAGAACCATGATGGAAAGGTTCTGTGAGTCTAAATTACTTCTGCAATCATAACAATTTTTAAAAGGGCTGTCTTGGTATGGTGGTTCATCCTAAAGCCAGATTGATGTTTCTCTAAGATATTGTTTGTATTCAGGAACTCGTGTAATTGAACAAAGCCAACTTTTTACACATCAGTTACACAGAGAGTGAGGGAGAAACTCCAGCATGTTGTTCATTTCTTTCTGAATGCTGCTTGATAAATGACTGAGCTGTGCTCTTCATGCCATGCAATTTATTCCTTTCCATGTTTGAATTAATTCTGTTGTCCCTGACTGACACGAATAATCCACTTTTACATTAGTAGAAAGTCAGTGCGTAATTAAAGAGCTGTGCAGAGTATACAGATTTGGAGAAAGTACATTGTTGCAGGTCTGGGTATTAAATTGAACAAATTGATTAATGATCATTATGACTTTCTAATGGAAGCGATTTTATATGTCGGCTAAATGAAGTCTGTCACACGGGCAGTCAGCTGTGTGTTAATGCGCCAGAGCTCTGCAACTGAAAATCAAAACTTAACTAATTAGAAGTCTTTAGATCTTGGTTAGGATGCTTATACAGTCTTTACTTTTACACATCTGAACACACTATCCTCTGTTTCATTTTATAATTCAAATAGTGAAGTGATGCTTTGATTAAAAAAAACTCTCATGGCGGTTGCCTAAATGTTTGAAAGAATCCAGTTTCTGCTTCTATGAGAAGCATCCACACTTTAGGTGTGTAGTGTCTTGCTCCCTTCATGCACTGTGTCAAATTTCATCCTATTAAGTAACGCTGTATTCCTTTCATTTTAACCAGGTGGAAATTTTTGTACATTTTACAAGGCCATTTCCAAATTTAGGTAATTCCCTTCTAGTCTAGCATATCTGCTGCTCAGCGGTTCCATTGTTGATGTGCAAAGAGATTGATGAAGATGCTCATCAATGATTTGATAACACTGAGGAAATATTTTGGCCACCGCTTGATTACTTTCCACTGTGGTTTTACTTCCCAAGATCAATCTTGCAGTTATTTGCTTGAAATACAGAAAATGACTAGTTTATTATACACCTGGAGTTTGAGTGTAATTTAAGATTCCTTTTTTTTTTTTTTTTTAAATATATATATTGAGGCTTGGTTTCAGATGTGCAGTCATTCAGACTTAAAAAGAACCAATTATCTCCACATTTTCATATTTAATCCTCAAAAATTACTTAGCAGAACAAACTAACTCATGTCCATTTTTACAGTGCAAGGTAGAAAAATGAAAGGGATTCAGTGTAGATTTTAGAAATGTAAAGCTTGGAGGCAGCAGAAAGCTGCAGGTGGAGGGGCACTTTTTACTCACAGACTGTGAGCCTGTGTTGCCACAGGCCAGAAACATCACTCCTTTTCAAGCCTGCATGGGTACCACACGAGCCGCAATCTTTCAGCGAAGTCCGGGCCGGCTCCTATATGTGGGCAGATGGTCCTTTGATCTTATTTCCTCAGAGATCCTGCCCCTTCTGCTCATCACCAATTGTTTCGGGGTTAACACACAGCAACACAAAACCCCTCTCCAATCCTCTGTTCAACTCCACCACTCCAACTCCCCCTCCACCATCTCCCAACACCTAAATCTTTCATCCAGTTGCCTTCTATTGTTACCATCTTTTTTTGTTTCATCTTTCTCCCAGTTCTATTCTGTCACTCTCCAACTTCCAGAGTCCAAGTTTGTCAAACTCTTGCATGTGCATGATACAAAGCTTAAGAAGAAGGGGAAAATGACAAAGGTCCAGAGATAGCCGGTACATGTGAGATTGGACTTAAATGAAACATCTTTACAAATCAAAAACCTTTTTCTTACAATTTTTTTTTTATTTTTTTTTTTTTTATCAAAAGCCGAATTTGTGGCCTAGATGGCTACAAGTGACTGCCTGAGTTTTATGAATGGAAAAACTAGTTCTGTAGGATTTTCACAGCCTCTTTTCTATTTAGATATATTTAATGGGTGTGTTTATTATGCATCACAGACTTCCTTAAAAGTGACAAGGTGTGAAGAAGTGACAGGAAAACATGACGCTAAGTAGATATATGTGGTAGCACAGCCTTAAGAGTGGAGCCGGAGGGACTGAAGGATCTGCTGCAAAAATAGTCAGAAATCCCTAGAAAGAATCAACTGAAAAGGAATGCAGCGAAATGGAGAATTAATGGGTATTGTGAGTTATTCTACCCTTCCCAAAAGCCCATTTTGATTCCTTCTATCTAAATTGTCTCTTGACATTCATTAAACCAGCCAACGAGACGGCAAACGGGGGACAGCATGGTAACATGAGAATATGGTCTATTGATAGACTGTCATTCTGGCTGCCAGCCACTGTCCAACAAAATAAGGAAATTAGGCCACAGAAAAACCTTGCTGTATTAAAACATTGCCATGCCGGATAATATAAAGGAACTTAATTCACAATTCTGTCTGCAGTATCTTTAAAGCTCTCAGTCACTGAAATTGTGAGTTCAAACATGAAAATCAGACTTGCTAACTTGCCGACAGCAAGATTATTCAGTCCAAGAGATTTCCCTCAGTAAGAACTGAAATGAAAATGGTCCTCCTATCTTGACCAGATGCTGCTGCTGAAGTGTGAAAATAGCCATTCACTTGAATTTGAATCAAGACTTAGCAGTATAAACCTCCCAGTTCAATACATATTGATATCAAGAGAAGCATGAGATGATCATGAAGGTCATTACAAAGTACAGCGCAAAAAAAAGGAACCAGTCTCTGATTGTTATCTAGCATTGTCAGTGTTCCTGTGGTGCCAAACTGCTCATTAAATGCCCCCATTTTTCACTCATATCTCATTTTGAATCTGGAATTCTGTTGAGATGGTCACTGTCATGAAATGACCCCCAGAAATATGCTGATGCAATATGAATTGCATCTTCACACCCATTACAGATCTCCTTTCCATTCCTCAGCCCTATCAATGTTTAACATGACTTGGAGCCGAGCAAATGAGAGACTTACTGTAGACAGAGTCACTGCCTTACATTAACACGGGGATTATTACAAAGGAAAAACCTGAGGTAGTGTTGAAAATTATACATGAGTTCCTTCCCTTCTATCCTTGGGGGTGAATATTTCTAAGTAGAAAGACAAGTGCTGTATATCTGATCAAAGTCAAGGGGAGAGAGGCTTAATCCCTCCTCAAGTAGCATTAGATTGCTGATGCCGGGGATGTAAATGAGCTCAGCTAAAGCAGTTCTAATCCTCACCACCATCTTTTCTTTCTTTTTTTTTTTCTTCAAAACTGCCACAGTTCCTTTTTTTTTTTTTTTAAAGAGAGCTCTTTCTTCGTTTTAAAATCCAGAGCATGTTCCATTGATTTGCTAAGGAACACATCGGCATGCATTCAGTGCCTTTTAATATTGCCAAACTTCATTTGCAAAAACTCTGCCTTAAATAAAATCACGTTTCTTTGTAAAACAAAGCAAGAAAATATATGAAACTTGGAAGCCACTTGGAACCGAAGCTATTTAGAATTTTTAAGCTGCAAAGCATTTTTAAGCCTGACAGCAGCTTGCCTGTACATGATTTATACTACCACGCATGGATGCTTCTCAAAGAAACAGCAAAGAGACCTGCTTCCTCTGTAAGATTATGAATTTCTTCAAGGCATCTTTCTAATTTTTCCTGTGCAATATGTCCACACCTATACACACATTCATGAGTTATAAGTAAGGTTACAACTGGTGAATGTGGGTGTGAATATCCATCCCATGCCTCTATCATGTGCTGCAATATTGATCATTGATGACTGCGGAAAATAAACTAGAATAACATACAGCCCAAAAAAAACCCCAAGAATGTTATAGCAACTTGTTTAGTTGAGCTGAAAATGATGTCTTAAATTGTTTGTAAGCCATTGGGCAAGTACCACATAGATTATATTATCACTGCTGTGGCAACATCTTTATATCTTCCTGTTAAAAACCAAGAACACAAATGCTGGACTCGGGGTGTGTGTGTGTGTATATATATATATATATATATATATATATATATATATATATATATATATATATATATATATATATATACACTACTCACAAAAAGTTAGGGATTTTCAGCTTTTGGGTGAAATTTCACAACAAGCCTAAAATGCATTCAAACCTGTACAGGTGAACTTAATGTGATCTTCTCTAAGCTTTTAAATGCACATGTCCAACTGTTAAATGTTTCAATAAATTTTGCACAAGTTGCTGTTCTCTAACAAGGTGCTTAACAGCAAAAATCACGGCAGGTGTGTGATCCTTGAATTGACCAATAAATGTCCTGGTTCAATTAGAGCTGGTGTTTAAACAGTTGTCCTCATCATGCTGTTCACATTTTGACATCATGAGACCAAGACGACACCTAACAATGGAACAACAGTCCCTTGCCATTGCGATGCTTCAAACAGGACGTTCTCAGACAGAAGTGGCCACTGAGCTTGGAGTGTCACAGAGTGTCATCAGCAGGTTGCAACAGAGATATCAAGAGACTGGAAGAGTCACAGAAAGGCCTAGAAGTGGACGTCCTTTGGCCACATCCCGTGCTGATGACCGCTACATTGTGAACACTGCCCCGAGAAACCGGATGATGAATGCCACTCAACTCCAGGCACGTTTAAGAGAGGTGAGAGGCACCCAAGTGTCACGTCAGACCATTCGAAACCGTTTACATCAGTGTGGTCTGCGTGCTAGACGACCTGCACGGGTACCTGACCACACCACCAGGCACAGGCATCATCGTCTTGCATGGGCCAGGGAGCATTTACGCTGGACGAGGAACCAGTGGGCCTCAGTGCTGTTCTCTGATGAAAGTCGATTCACACTGAGCAGAAATGATGGCCGGCAACGATGTTGGAGACGTCAGGGAGAGCGCTATGCATCAGCCACTGTTGTCACCAGGCGAGCTTTTGGTGGTGGCGGTGTTACAGTGTGGGCAGGGGTGTCCACTTGGTACAGAACTGCCCTACACTTTGTGAATGGTACAGTGACAAGCCCATACTACCTGAATAACATCATTAATCCAGTGATTGTGCCCCTACATGAACAGCACAGGCCTAATATCATCTTCATGGACGACAATGCTCCTGCTCATCGAGGCCGCATCATCAGGGAACGGCTGTTGGAGACCGGTGTACCTCAAATGGAACGGCCTGCACTCTCTCCAGACCTGAATCCCATTGAAAACCTGTGGGATCAGCTGAGCCGTCGTGTAGAGGCTCGAAACCCTGCACCCCAGAACCTCAATGACCTGAGGGCTGCCCTCCAAGAAGAGTGGGATGCCATGCCTCAGCAGGCAATAAGTTGCCTTGTGAACAGCATGAGACGTCGTTGACAAGCTGTAATTGATGCTCAAGGGCACATGACGAGATATTGAGACGTTCAAATTTTTTGTTGTGGTGTAACTACCATTGTTGTTACCTTTTGTGTTGAATGAATTTTTTGAGATGAGGAAATCAGTAGTGCATCCTTCTACTTAAACGTCTGACTTTTATGATATATCACTGTAGCATGAGCATATTGCATTTTCCATAAATTTCACCTGAAAGCCAAATATCCCTAACTTTTTGTGAGTTGTGTGTGTATGTGACTCAACACTGCTGTATTGTCATAGTGTCATTATGTTCCACATAAGGTGTGTCATTATTTTATGCTGTTTAGACCAATAGATACCCTACAGTAACTCCCAACTTTCTGAGCCACGTTCCCTAAATAACACAAGTTGGAGTTCGTGACTCAGAACGTTGCTTCTACAAAACACCTCACTACAATCACAGCAAGGCAGACTGCGAGCTGCAGCCACGTTGTGTAGATGCGATAGTTTCGTTGATGAAGCTGAATATGTTTGTAACTTTACCGAAGTGCTCTGGTTATAAATGAGTGAGTGGGTGTGCATGAATGAGAGAGCAGTTGATGAGAGGCAACAAAGCAACTGGAAGAAAAGTTGTCTGTTAACAGGAAATCTACTGGTTCCACTTGTTTTGGCAACCAGGACCAGACTCAAATCATGTGGGAAAAATTGGAAACTCTAATTGTGGTGAAAAATAAGCTTCCTGGTGTGGTTGATAAGTAAAGTTCACCATCAAATTGTGATCAGTACAGTGGACTGAAGGAAAAATTTGTCGATCCACATAAAATCTCTGGGTTGAGACCCTGTCTTTGGGAATTACTGCCTTCCTGTTTTTAATTGAGTAAAAACTTGTCAATCTGAATTTTACAATATGAAAATGTAGGAAGTCATGAGAACACATGTATGACAATTTCAACTTTTATTTTACAGGACTTAAAGGGAGTTTAGATATTTTTAGGGCCACTAGGTAATCAATATATTTCTTCTTTTGCTTTCGCTCTGACTTGCAAATTAAGTTGGATATTTACTGGAGATTAGCAGCATTTAAAACTTGCTTTCACTTCACACTCATCTTCCTTTTTAACTGCAAACTTGAAACCACTGTGCATCCATCCAAAATAGAATGAAAATAGAACAAAGCAACATCTGATGCTTATGATTAAATGTTCATAACCATCAGTGTGTTACACAATGCAACATAATTACATATAGTCGGTTTCAGTGGGTTTCCCATTTTGACTGCATTTTAATGTGTGAAATCTTAGAGCTGTTTACCTTTTGTCGTAATGTGTACTGTGATCAGATTAGCTTTTTTTTAAAGGTATATCTAGATGCCCTTCAGAAACAGCCTTCATCGCACAAAATGGCACAAAGAGTCACAAAGCGTCACAAACCTTTTCTGTTACCTGAACTATATCATAATTCACACATGAAAAGTCTTTGAAGTAGAAAATAAAATGAGCTGAGGAAAAGCTTTTGAAGGACAAAATTCAAAGCAACAATCTTTCACTTGAAGTTTGGGTGCATATTGCTTTCCGTCAGTCTTAACTTACCTTCTAATAAGACATTTTTTGTCCCAGATATGACTATAAAATGTCAACAACTTCAAGTTGGTTGTAATTGTAAACATGTGGAAACATCATCAGTAGTGCCACTGGAGCTATAGAGTGGTAGTAGACTGAAAGATAAATGTGTTATTAGGACTAAATGGACCAACAGAAGCATTTTACAAGATGTCATGAGATTGCCTTGATACTGATAATCACTGTGTGCTCAAGCAAAGTGTTGCTTTTATTCTTTGTACATCAATTCATTTCCTTCCTCTTCCTCATCCTTTAACTTTCTAGCTACCATTGCACAATTGCTTTATGTCTTTACCTTCTCTCCCCACTCAAAAGCCCACCTTTCCTATCTTTTGGCTCAGTTTGCCTCCATAGCCATTAAGACGCAGTGCTGTCCTCAGGTCTGTCATCAACATCAAACAGGGACACGACTCCTCTGGTCAGAATATACAGTACTTTGATACCGGTTTCATCTTGGCTAATTACTTTCCAGACCTGGGAGACCATCTTTGGGATGCCAGCTTCAATGGATGTCACTCAGGTTAAGTTACACGCTGTTCTGGTGAAGAATATAATCAGAAACAAATCATGCCTTCTCATACACTTGTGCTTGCAGTGCTGCTGACAAATAAACCTTGAATACGGCTGCCCTTGGGGTAAAGTCTGACCTTCATGTGAATCATACACATGCCACAATCATTTGTGTCTTAGAGTCTAAATATCCCAACTCTGTCTTTCATATGAGGACTTTGATCAGTTGCTGTTCTTCTGCTAATGTGTCCAAGGACACATGGATCAAACCCACTTGCAGAACTGTTTTCTGCCCTTTTTGCTTCATCACCTCTTCATTTTCATACAGCTGCTTCGTTGTTCCTTGACCAATCGTTTAATGTGGCATATGCTCTAAGTCTAGCGGCTCTGACAGCCCTGCATGGAAAGCTGAGCCATCAAAGGTTTCAGCTTGGCACAGCTGAGTGTCACATATTAGTCTTAAATGATCTGAAAACTGTGAAAGCTCTGCTATCATTAAGGATTCTTCAGAGAGTAAGAAAAACGGAAACAGGGATAGATGGGAGACTGCTGGTGACTAATAGTAAAGGGTAGTGGAAAAGGAACATGTGACTTAGATTGAGGAGAGCAAGCCACCGCTATGGTGGGTGCATTAATACTCAGGTGGTGTACTACGCTTGCCACATTGGAATTATTTTATTTTCTTATTGATTTATTTATTTATTTATTCGACTGTAATATGGCTTCTGTTTATCACAATTTTTGTTTCTTGAAACTTGAAAGGACTTTGAGGTGACCGTGAACGTTGCATAGAAAATGGTAAAAGACAGAAATAAAACCACCGGACATAATGATTTTTCTCTTGTCCATATTGACTGAAGTGGAGAAAACTGATCACATTATCACAGAGTTTATTTGCTCTTTGATTTGTTAATGGATCATTTGTACAATTCTGTTAACAAACACTTGTCCCTGTGCTGATTCTTGCAGCAAAGAAATGTCATGCCTGCTCTCTTTTTCTCTCCCCATAGTGAAAGGTCTAAAACATGTCGGAGTACATGTGTCTGCTCTCCTTGACTCGTGTCCTTTTTTTTTTTTTTTTTTTCCTTTGGTGTCTGACAGGCGAGGACACATGCGGTGGCACCCTAAGGGGCTCCAGTGGACTCATCTCCAGCTTCGATTTCCCTGGAGGTGACTCCCCTGGCACTGGTGGAGTTGGAGGTGTCGGAGGCCTGGGCAGCAGTGGGGAGTGTAAGTGGACCATATTGGCAGATCCAGGCGACACGATCTCTCTGGTGTTCACGGAATTTCAGATGGAGGAGAAGTCAGATTACCTGGAGATAGAAGGATCTGAACCACCAACCATCTGGTGAGTTGACCCAAGACGATCAGAGCTTGTATTGCAGGGAACGAACACCCCGGTGTCATATCTTATCATGCTTTGTGTTACCATGGTGTTAACAGAAGTGTCTCTTAGCCTGGAGCTTGCAGCTTGGGTTGCCATGTAGACATATTTGTATTCAGTATAGAAACTCTAATATTTGCATCAAAGATCCACTGTAACAACAACAGATCAGCGGCCTGTTGTGCACACAATGTGAACATTTGAAATAAAAATGAAAACAAGCAACACACCTTTAAAGTTACTTAGAAGTTCATTCATTGTCCCCAAAACTCTAATTCTCTAATACGTACAGGTATCCAAAGAATAGTTTTTACATGTTTGCCACATAAGTCAAGAAACTTCAAATGTCCAGTAAAACTAGCCTTGTATTATGCAAATTGCCACAGGGTCAACTAAAAAACTTATGTCTCACACCGAGACTGTCCCTAGACTGAGCATAACTAGAGACTTTCTTCACTTTGGGTTTTGCAATATTCAGCCACTCTGTTTGCTTTCAGACTGCACCCATTCAAACAAACCTAACCCTTTGAACAACATATTCTTCTCCTCACATGAGGTGGTCGAAAGAGTTACTGAAGAGAAGACAAACAACAAACAAGAAAACTCACTCATGTATTGGCAACTTTAGTCTCTGCTAAAGTGTTGTCCCCCAAACAACCCTGTGTTGTTGTGTTAAGCAAACCGGGACCTACAGTGTGTTTTCAGGCAGGTCACAGTTCAGTTCTTTGATGCCCATGTGAGTTTGACTGAGCATTCACACCTCCCACGAACACACCAGGTTGTCCAAGAAAACAATCTAGGAACTGATTTAAGATGCAGAAGTGTGAATGCACCCCAAATGTACATTTCAGGAGATGGTGGAGTGATGGAGGAAAGTTTTGGGTAACCCTATCCCTAACTTTGCCAAAGAAAGGATATTTCTGTTGGCTGCATAGAGCCATGTTTTTAGAAACAGCTTGACATTATAAAACTTTACTCTAAAATATTTTTAATTTCTTTATTTGTTCAGTACTAATAGTCTATTATAATAATCCTCAGTGCCATTTTAGACAAAGTGATCATGGTTATTTCGGGCAAAGGAAGTGCAAAACTTTAACTTTTAAAAAAAAAAAAAAAAAAAAAAAAATCAACTTTTACTCATAGTAATAAAAAGCATTTTGAGGTCTTTTTTTTAGTTGGGATCTTGGTAAGTGTTGGTTATTTGTTGTAGTTAGTAATGATCTAAATCCCCATAAATCAGGAGGGCCCAGCTCTGTTCCTTGAGACCTGCGGGTCTACGATGTTTCTCTGCTCCAACACTCCTTATTTAAAATGAATGTCTCTTTGACAGCATGTTATCAAGATCTGCCCAGAGTTTCACCCATTAGTCTGATTCATGTGTGCTGCAGCAGGAAACATCCAAAACCTGCAGGACAACAGCCCTTGAGATATGACTTTGGACACCTCTGAAATAGATTCACTGATTCTGAAAATGATCATTTTCATCTAAATAGGATGGTGTTTTCAGTAAATGGCAAGTCACCAAAAAATAGACGAGCATATAAACCTCCTGAGCAGCTGCCTCATATACATATACACAACACACTTGGTCCAGGCACAAAAAGCCTGCCTGAAACTCTGCACATCATCCTTTTCTCCCTGACCTCGGTCCCTTCACTCTACTGTCAAATAAAAGCCACCAGAGCTGAAAAATCCTTTCAAATAAGGATCAATAACTCCATAAGCCGCTCTTCTACACACAATATCGTCTTAAACTAATATAAAAAAATTCAATTTGCCTGCATGTGACCTAAGACTGATTGAAAGCTGCTGCAGCCAAAAACCAAGAAAGAATGTTAACAACTGCCCAAAAGGAATATATATATATATATACACATATACATACATATACATACATATACATACATACATACATACAAATACAAGAGAAAATAGAATATAATCTTTAGTACAGAAAGAAATGCTGGACTATACACTCAGATTGCTAAATCAATATAAATCTGCAAGTGACAGAATATAAGTAAAACAAATACAGAAGTGTAAGTGAGGCCAGTTATCATGGTTATTTTTGCAGCAGTTAGTTGTGTCAGGGTGTTAGAGGAGGTGTTCTTGGAAAAAATCATTCTTAAAGAGATTCTTCAAGCTTTAACGAAACACCTCGTAATACTTGGCGAATCGTTCCATTGTTGTTGAAGTGCAAATGTAAAGAAAAGATTTGAGACTGCTTTGTGTGTAGGGTAAACAGAACCGCATCATGTTCCTGAGAGGATTGAAGTGCTTGAGAAAGAACTTAAACCTGTATGAGTGAGTTTACATGACCCGGAGCAGATCTTGCTTTCACCCTGCAGGGATGCACGAGTGAGTTAAATATGATTTATAAGACATGAGCAAATTCAGGCATCAGTAATATGGCTGAGGATTTCTGCTCAGAATCTACCGAGCTAAATGTGCAGGCTTAGGAAGGCGAGGTCAGTATGTTCTGCAGACTTGAGGAGACAAGCACGATTACTTGAAGCTTTGGGCTTTAAAGGTTATTTTCCTGCACTGTGAGGAGCTGATGGAAGGAGAAGCTTGCAAGCTTGTTGGTAAAAACAACAAAAAGCAGCTGTGTGGTATGTTTATATCCTTTTTGCAAAGATAGCAGCAGTTTAAGTCTTCCTGTACAGTTGTTGAACTCCAGCAGAGGTGTGTCCCAGTGACAACATCTGAGAGGACATATGTGTGCATTCTCTGTTTTTGGAAAATGCAACTGTTTCACAAACCTGAGACAAAACAACTGGCTTTTGGCTCTAAAGTCACTGTGGAGTTTGAGCTTTTTTAACCAGAAGACAAAAGATCTTGAAGAAGGAGTGTCACTCAACCAGGAGGTCTAAATCCTATTCTATTTATTCATTAATTTGATGTTTTCGTTAACATTTGTCTGGGTACACTGGGCTAGTGTTCCTCTATCATGCTCAGTACTGGGGCAGACATGATCTTGGTCCCCGTTTCAAAATGAAAAGGTGTCTTGCTGGCTCTTTACCCCAGACAGAGTCACAGTGAGACTGGAAAAAGCTGTTTTGTTGTCTAATGGGAAAAAGCCCATGAATTTTAGTTGAGTCAGTAACGGAGATAATTTATCGCAGTTTGTCCTTTACCAAAAGAAGTCACTAGCTGGCTTCTTTGAGTGACAAAAACCTTCAATATACAATATTCAGGAACGTGGACTGGACACATTTTGAGGGTTTTACTTACTGGTATAGTGGTATTTTAATTAGTTTAAAGGTACTTTGCGCTGGTGGTCTTAGAAAATAGACCTAAATAATATATTTTATAAGCATGAAGTCCTTTATGGTGTTCCCTGAGGCCCGGTCCCAAGCCTGGATAAATGCAGAGAGTTGCGTCATGAAGGGCATCTGGTGTAAGACGTGCCAGTTCACCTGTGTGACAATTCGCAGTGGCGACCCCCTTCAGAGGGACAAGCCGAAAGGGAAATGACAAGAACATAAAGTGCTTCATGGTCATCCATTACTGTATGTGTGAAACAGTGACACAAACTTTTGTTAGGTTATTTTGATAAAGTAAAAAAGTACTTTAGATTCTACTTTACTTTAAATACTTTAGTACTTTTAATCCTTTAGTTGCCATGGAGTTCAAAAGATTTCTAATTGTCTGTTAATTATCAGCATTTTTCTTCCTCTTATGATAAAGCTGGTAATTGACAGAAATGGATGAAGGCATTGATAGCGAGTATGGAGCCTAAACATCGATGCAGACTTTGTCTTTTTTTTTTTTTTCATTTTTTGAACATAATCTTTGACCATCAGCTCATACTTTAACATATGTTTATTTCTTCAAACACCCGTACTTCTTCGTAGCAGGTATAGAACAAATTACTGGCATAAAATTGCATCTTTACTATATTTTCATTGACAATGTGGAACACAAAACTTTAACATTCCTCTTTACTCTTCTTGAACTAAATCAATTTACAGAGATTACGTGTTGTGTTATTCATAATAAACTTGATTTACAAATCTTTGAGAAAGTGTTGTTAAAAAGCAGCTTTCAGACGTGCACGTTTGTGGCTTTCTCAGAAGGTTTGACGCAGTTACGCTGAAATGGTTTTTATTCCTAACCTTCAGGTTAAGCTTAGCTTTCTCCTCTGCGTCATGAGTGAATAGAAGCATCTGCTGAGTGTATTTGATCCTGCCGGCCATTAATAATAATTCACCAACAGAAGCTCCAATAAATCAGAGAGCCAGGAGCTCTGTCGTATGAGAGTTGACATTCGGAGTCAGATGGCAGGAGAAAGGGAGAGAGGCAGACACTGTGGCAGTGAGAGACGGAGTCAAAAGGAGAGGTGCTGTGGGTATGGCGATGACTGTTAAGTATTGTATGCTGACATTAAGAGGAGTGTGACAGAGAGTCAGTATGGGATGACACTGATGTGTTTTGACAGATCATCAGGTATCTCTCTTTTCACAGGTATAGCAGCAGCATATTAACTCTTTCACAGACAAACGCCTCTAAGGAACATTAAGAGGCAGCACATGTTTGTATTTATGACTTTCTTTATTGTTACATGTGGTTGTTTATGACTTCTGCAATATATTCTTCACCTAATTAAAATGTATAATGACAGAAAAAAACAGACAATTTTAAAAGAAAGATATAGTAAACAACCTTTCACAAGCATTATCATCTTGGGGCAAAATAGCTGAGAGTTAATTACTCGTTGTATTCTGCGACTGCTGACTGGAACATTTAGCATTTCTTTTAAAAATCGTGCCATAACTTAAAATGTTGAGCTTTTTAGATATATTATTTCCAGACACGAGCACTATCTAACTTGCAGTACATATTTTATGATAGAAATATCATTAAAATCTGAATTTACATCAGGGTTTATACTTTCACAATGATTCATTGGCTTCATTTTGTGCTTCAACAGTAACTATCAGTATAAGTAAGGATGTTTTTTTGTTGTCCTTGCTATGTCTGTAAAAATCATCATCAAAAATGTATCTATTGAAGTCTATATATCACATCAAGCTGTAGACACCTCCACTGAGCTGCTGGTTATTTTTATAACATAAGATTAGACCATTCTTATTGGTCAGAGAAAGAAGTCTAATGGCAGCACTTAAACTTCTGGGAGTGTTTTTTAAACTGTGGTGAGTGGACACAGAACATCATGTGAATCTCCAAGATGTTGCGGTATGTCACCAAATGTCAGAGGCTGTCAGACAGAGTTCTCCTTTTAAGCTCCACAGTCCCTGTGGGATCCACTGAACTGGAGTGCAGTGGGGCCAGCACTTCAGAGACATGACTTCAAGTTTGCCAGGTAAACAAACAGACAAGCAAACAGGCACAATTCAGAGCGACTGAATCCCTCTTACACATAAAATTCATTGCTCTAGCTTTCTCTTTATTTATGAGTGTCTCTGAATGTGCACAAGGCCATTGAACAGCTAAACATTTAAACATCCTAACTTATAGCACCAGCTGCTGGCTTGGACAGGCCAAGTGTCAATTTACCCTTGAAGTTTACAGCTGCCTGACGATGGCCAGTGTGAAAGCTCATATTTGGCCAGATAATGCAGGAAATGAGTAGCAAATTAATAGTCACTGGGAATAGGATAATTAACTAGAAATATCCACAATTACCTGTTAGACAGTAATTAACAATATCATGTATGCAATTACTGGAAATGTACATGAGAAAATTTGGCCGTATTTCGAACCAGTTTTGTCACCACAGTTCTGAAGGCAGATGTCGACATGACAACAAGAAGAAAAAAAAATCCCTTTCAGATCATTGAGAATCGACAAAATCCTGCCCCACTGGGCAAAAAATATGTTTTGCTGACACCTTTTTTGCTCTTAGCAGCTTTTATCCTTTTATCAATTGAAGATTTCTATCAGATCTCTGCAAATGGGTTTATCGAACCGATGAAGGTTGATGTGAGGCTGCACATCAATCATTTTGAAAATGGACAACAAAAGAGTTTATTTATTTATTACTTTTTCCAGCCCCAAAACAACAGTGGAGTCTGTGTAGACCAGGAAACAGTTCTGCTGACCTTTAATATGATTGTTCAGCCCTGTTTACAAAGGGCAGAAACAACAAGCCGCAGATTACACGTCAGTCATTATTTCAAATATGAACACAGAGTATGAAACCATGAAAACTTGGAGAATGTTTGATATAGTATTTGCTTTACCACAAAGAATACTACTAAATTTGACCAGAAAATGTAATTATTTCTTTTCACTCTTCCCGGTTTGTCGGGCCGCTTGTCCACCTCCAGTCATGATTCAATCTCTTGTAGACTTCTCCAGTTACTTGTGTAACATTTAGTTTGCATGCTATACACACACTATGAGACCTAAGTTTAAAATCGATTCCACACCACACAATATTTTGCTTGGTTTAATGTGAATAAGCGGTGCGGTTCGAACATAATGGCTAAATTATTGCCAGCGCCATATTGCAATATCCAAAGGTTAAGTTGAAAAAAAAAAAAAAGTGTCCTGCAGCTAAATGAACAACTGGTTAAATTATGATGTGTATTAGATTTTATTTCTTCTCCCTGGAATTATTTTTTATCGATCGTCCCAGGCAAAGTAAAACTCATCAATCGTTTCCAACGCCACACCCTGTTGTGGTCTGCATGGGATGAAATCAGTTTCTGAGAGAAATGAGAGAACATGAAAAGACAATTGACTCAGCTATTGTACTGGAATAATGAATGTGAACAGTTATAGGCTGCACAGCTACTTCTTCACTGTGCTCAAACATCAGTGTGCTGTCAGAGCAACATGCATCAAGCAAAGAAACTGCGTCACCTATGAGGGGGACAGCAGAGGAATTGGAACGCAGTTTTTTCCTCATCGCATAAAGAATTCCCGACACGTTTCATAGTGTATTTGTGGGTGGAATCTCCTGTCCATTTGTGTTTTAGACTAACTTGAATTGTTCATTCATTATCTGTGTTGCAGGACTTTTAAATGACAGCCTGCTTTCCTGTAAGCCTACATAGAGACATCAGAGGTTTTACCTTATTATTATGGCCTCAAGGCCAGGTTTATTTACAGTTCCTGGACACTGAGACCTGTTATAATGGTATTTTGATGAGATTGTTATGCTGCATCAGACAACTAATCCTATCAAATTATGCATATTTTACATCAAACTTCTTAATGTGAAAAATATAGAATGTTAGAAATATCCAGTCTACCTGTAGTCCTTGAAATATCCTAAATCATTGATAGGAAACATGATAAAACCAAGCACATAAAGACAGCACACTATTTCCAAAAGGCAATCTACAAAAAGTCATATTGCGTTCCTATAAAGGAGCAAATAGAAAGCCTGAATGAATCTGCAGAGATAGAATAGCCATCCTTTTATTTTCTCATTGAACTTTCTCATTTTTAGTCACTCAGTCAGCACAGAGTACGATACAGGATGCAGTGAGAGAACAGCAAGCAGCTCTCATGCTTCCTTGAGGGGAGTTTAAAGCTACAAGTAGTTTATTTGTTTCCATGGGGATGATGGCATTGCTCAGTACCGGGATCTTAATTTTTTACAACTCCAGTTATGACCCAAATTTGGTGTCCATACAGCAAGAAAGTGAGATATATGACAAAAATGCGTTTATGAATCTGTGAATTTTATGGTATTTATGAATACCATCACAGCTCAGTTACACAAAAGCAATGTCTTAAAAATCTAAATAAAGAAGGCATCAGTTTCACATTTCACATTAGATGCTGCAACATTTTCTTCTCAGGTTTACAGCCAGAAGGCCACCAATGTGATTTTCATCGGGTGTGAGTTCGTACTGGGAGAAGCAGCTGGAGGGAGTCTTTCAGTACTGTAAAGCTAGCATCCCTTGGCCCACATCACAATGCCTGACATACTTTTTCACTTTTTACATGTGTTGCATTTTATTGGAAGAAGATTTTTTTTTTTCAGTCATTGCATAACTTTAATTCCTTTGTGCTAAAATCCTTTGTATGGTTATGTCTGCTGTTGGAAGATCAACACACTAATCCAGAATCAGTTACACTACTGCAAAATGATGAGCCCAATTTATTTTTATCAATTCTACCTACCCTTTACTTTCCCAGGCAAAACTTCTCCAGAACAAGTTGTCATTTCCAAAGTTGGCCTGGCAAAGGTCAGAAAACACAAAAAGAATATCAGACAATACACACAATTCAGCATTAGAAATATAAGGGTGGTGTTTGATTGTGGTAGTTTTACAAACATCATCAAACATTGCCTTCATAAACAGAGACAGAAATAAAAGTGTCCACTTTAAAAAAAATTCTATTCATTTGATGCTGTAGATGAAAAGGGCAATTATCCAAACTGAGACTGAGGTTCTTCGGCAATATAGCAGGATATAATGTTTAATTGTGTGTGTGCGGAAGTTGTTTTAGATGTACAGGTGACATTTAACTGCTTTATAGGCAGGAGTGAACCAATAAAAATGATTTCAAATATATGAAGGCCATTTCACCTAGAAATAAATCAAACAGCGTTAAATACTTAATGAAGCATTTGTTACACACTGAATAGCAGAGTGAAACACTGTATCTAGTTTTTGAAGAGCTGCTTTGTATGCATGTTAGTAGATGGTATCACTATTATCAAATACAGGGTGTAACATTTTTTTTTTTTCCACAATCATATGTCCAGCAGTGGATGTAAATGAGGAAAGATTTTACCTTAACATGTTTAACATATGTACGTGACGTGAGCAAGACTCTTTGTAATCTGTTCAGTGATGGTTCCATCTATTGTAGTGATGTTGGTGATGGGGTAACCCTGCCTATGTGATAAAATCATTTAAGCATTCAGAGCTAATTTAAATTGATAGAAGCCTCCTTCTTTTCATGAAAGCTATGCAGTCCAGATGTTAGTTGCCAGCCCGGATGGGGGTCATGGCACATGCTATGTGGGCCAGAGGTGGTCTGAACATAAGGAGCCAGCTTGGACATAGATTACAGAAATTTTCTTAAGGAACACATGTGGTGGTGCTGTGCCTGAGCTTTAGCAGCCACACACTTAGGGTTTGCATTCCCTAAGTCAAGGTCAAATGTGGGTCAAACTAAAGTGTCGTTGCTGTGGGCCATAACTGGGCCAAACACTTTTTACTACCTGAGACGTTTTCCCTCCTCTGCAACATTTACGTGTTTGGCAACAATGTGTGCTTACACTGTTACTATATTTTTGTGTGCAACTTAAACATGTTAATCTATTATCATGCAGAATTTAAACTGAGATTTTGTGAATATTTGCGTCTTTGATTCCAGGAAATCTGGAGGCAGCGTCTTCCTTCCTCTGCGACTGACGAGATGCTTCTTTTCATTCTTGTTTTCATTAGCATTTTATCCATTATGCAATGAGACAAAAGGTCAGCTTTTTGTGTGGAGATCGATTACCTTTTAACTCCCCTTTAGGATGTGCCATTGTCTCCCCTTCTTGATGGATAATTTGGACTAAAAAAATCTGTATTAAAAATTGCATTTTGCTTGCTCATTAATTACAAACAAAGCACACATCAGCCTATGTCTGACACATGTTTAATTCTGAGGAAATAATGTCCATGAGCCAAACCCAGGAGACATGAGTGTGACTATAACGAGGAGAAATCAAATGTTGTTTAGGCTTAAAATAAAATTATGAAATGCCAAGCAGCTAAAATAGTCCACACTCTGTTTTTCCTTGTCATTCTCTTACTTTTCATTCTTCCTCTATCTGCCACATTCAATTATTCTAACTCCGCTTTTGTCTTTTTGGCCCTTAGGTAGCTCTGTGGTAAATGCCAAAGACAGAAAACAAATGTCGGAAACAACTGTACACACCTTGACACACAGTTAAAGATAAACAAGCAAATAGACACACAAGTACACAGAGACAATATTGTTTCTCTTCTCTTCTTTCCAAACCGAGCTAAACTGGGAACACCGGGCTCAACTGCATCATGCTCCTTTTTAGCTCATCCCCAAGCGTCCGTTTAAAAGCTGCAGTAGCACCCTTCACTGTGGCATGACGGGGCCTGGTGCAGGGCTTGTAAGCCAATAGAGAAAAACTCAAGCTGGTTAGTCCGACAAATGAGAAGGCCCCTGACAGCTTTAAACCTCTGCTATTATAGAACATCCCTGATGCTGCAGCCATGCACTGTGTAAAACCTGTGATCTAAAAGCAGACAGTGAGACAGATTTAGTCAGCGCATACACACTTTTAGTTTCTCAGACTTGTTCTAACAGCATTATCACACGTGTGATGACTTGTGCACACACACACACACACACACACATACAAGGAAAAATAAATTTATCTGTGCCTCTTTAGTAATTTTCCTGCCTACACAGTTACATTTGTGTGAAAGCTGAGGAATTTTGAAACATCTGCAAGGTCAAATTATTCTTTCTGCATGCTTTTTTTTTCAGTATTTATTTTTGTACATATTAATGCCCAGAATCAATAATTTACTATACGGTATGATCTTTTGACCTCTTAAAGGGACATTTTTAGACACAGACAAAGACAAGGTTTACATAAACAGTGAAATATTTCTGTATAAACCCATGACTTTTAAACAAGAGTACTTAACGTCTGAATTGGCAAAGATTGGACTCCAATATCTGTTGCTAAGTGTACCATTTTTGCATTTCTCCTAAACTTAAGTGTTCATGATTATTGTCAAGTTGCTTGTGTTTGTTTTTATTCATTTCTGGTACTGGCACCACAGGCCTGCGATCACTTAAAATGAAAAAATAAAAATAAAAAATTTTTAAAAAAGCATTTAAAGGCAAAATAAAGAGCGTCTGTTTCCTCACATTTGACTTTTTCACACTCAGGCTGACTGGAATGAATATTCCGGCACCCATCATCAGCAACAAAAACTGGCTACGGCTGCACTTTGTAACCGAGAGCAACCACCGCCACAAAGGCTTCAGGGCTCAGTATCAAGGTAAGACACAATTACTTCATTTGCACAACGTAATAGAGGGCCCCCTACTTGAACAAAAAGGATCATCGTAGGAAAACACACTGTAATTACAAAACATGTTTTTGATCTTTGTTAACTGAATATTAAAGAGTTTGATTAATACCCTCTGTGGAGGACATGAAGGATTTTTCTGCTTCAAACCATTGACTTCAAAGGACCTTTTTAATCAAATATTTGAGAGGTAAATACTGTATATACTTTACCCTTTAGAAAAATCCAGCTCTGTAAGCTCCATAATCCATTACCCTGACATTGTTCCCTGGCATGACTTTAAAGTCAGTGTATGTGCTGTATATGCTCGGTTTCAGAGGCTGGCCTCAAGCCAGGTGTGAAATCTGCAACTTCACCATAAGCAGCTCTAAAGACAAAATCTCTCAGTAATGTAAAATATGCAGCTAACGATTGTAAACCGACTGCCTGAAAAACCACATCTCCCATGTAGCTGTGTGTTTCTGTGCAGTGGTGAAGCAAATTGTCTGCAAATGCTGATGGCGGATTTTTGAGCAAACATGTGCACTAAACCAGGGTTGTATTATTTAGCTTAATATTCAGCAAATAAAAACCCTTACTCATTAAATTAGATCCACATCCCTAACTGTGTGTAACATGGCTTAAAATTAACAGTTGACCGACAGAGTAGTTCAGAGGTGGGGCAATTTTTTCCAATATTTTTAAATTCACATCCCGCTCTTGTTGCTGTTGATGATGATGGCCACTTGCATCCCGTAGCTTTTGTTTGCAGTCTTGCCCCTTCTGTGTTTGATTAGACCTAATTAAGATAAGTAGTCCTTGGGATGCTCTTTGATTCAGCATGGTATCTTTTCTTTGCCATTTAATTTCCATCAAATGTTTAAAGAGTTACACAAACACGGCAACAATAAAACAACTAGCCAAGATGTTACACAACTGCCAGGGCAAGTCCTGAAAAAAGGTGCACAATTTAGTAATTACAGTCTAATGTGCTTCATACAATCAAGTCTTACTCTACCAAGAGAAAGAAACACTTGTACTGTATCTTCTCACATCTAATACTGTAACTTCTTTTATCTAATGAACTCTTTCTATTGCTCTCGACCAGTGAAAAGCTCTGGAGAGCTTAAATCCAGAGGGGTAAAATTATTACCAGGAAAGGACAACACTAACAAACTGTCTTTGAGTAAGTCTTTTATTTTTCTTATGCAAGTATTTATTTATTTTTTTTTTGTTTTGTTTTGTTTTGTTTGTGTAAGGCTTGCTTTCTGGGTCCTTTGTTTCTTTCTGTCTCTTTCTTTGCTGCATCATTTGGTGAAGGAATTAAGCTACAGTACTAGATTTTGCAGAAGTGCAGTCTCTTTTTCTTTCTGATGACCCATTTCCCCTGCTGTCCTGGACTTCCTGTCCTGACAGAGATGCACTCAGCTAGATCAGACCTAGTTATGTATATTGCAGCAGTATGCTAAATTTGATAAGCCTCGGCCGGACTAAACTCCATCTGTCTCGCTCTGTACTGTGTAAGCAGTACATTGACTTATGTGATTTACACAAAGGGCGGTAGTCAAGGTTGAGTAACTGCTTACTTGTCAGGTGATTTGTGTACACTTCAAACCAAACAGAATGCTTTCTAAATGCCTGTGGAGCTCTGTCATTTACATAAATCTGGAGGACAATTCCCTTTAACTCAGCAGCGTGCTAAACACTTGGATGATAACAGGTTGTAATCTTTATTACCTTATGCGTCATAGATTCGGGACTCTACAGCAACATGAATAATGCAAAGGGCTGTAATCTCTTCCATGAGACAATACTGTATGTCATTAAGACACTATGAGGAGATGCTTCATATACCGTGTGGATTTATTTCCAATGATTGAACCCATATCTGCATCATAATCCACAACAAAAAATAAGTTTGTGAGAAAAGGCAAAGATGAAAGCAAGTCATTAGAATTTCATGCAAGGGGCCTTGACAAAAGTTAAATGATTGCTTCGTGTAACTTGATTCACATTATTTGGTGGTGTCTTATCCAGCTCTCTGTTCCAATAATAAAGGGAATTCTCCATATATTTATTTAGTCCAGTTTGATTATTATTATAAACAGAGTTTTACTGAGCAATTTCCTTTTCCCCACAATCAATAGTTGAAGGTTATTTGATCCCTATTGGGCCCCTTCTGGCTTGTTTAGGTCAGATAAGTGAGTTTCATTTCACCTTGGTGCTAACTCTATCCTTTAACACATGTATGCAATCACCAACATTTCCAAATAACAGGCAGCACATTTGGAGAGGAGGTCAAAGCGTTTAACGTCTACATGATTCCTGGAGCTAAACATAACTATTCCACTGGCAGATTTATGTACTGTTCATGTGCTTCTCATGGCAGTGGGTGGTTTTCTGAAAGTATGGAGCTTTTGACAGATTAAAGTGCCTCTCTCACAGCATTCTTGCTCCCTTTCTTCCTTTTTAGTGAATGAAGGAGGAGTCAAACAGGTCTCTAATTACTGCCCTGATCCAGGGGAGCCGGAGAATGGCAAACGGATTGGTTCTGACTTCAGGTTAGTTGATGCTTTGCAGGAAAAAAAAAAAAAAAAAAGTCTCAAGTTTGTGTGTAGGACAGTGCAGGAAAAGATATATTGTGCATGAATGCAAACCAGTTTGTCATGGTAAGACTGTCAACAGGCTAAGCTTTATCATGAAGGTATTCAGCATCTCTAAAACCATTCTATAAACTGATAAATTAGAGGTGGGATCTGTTTTCTTCAGTCTTTATCATCTTTTGTGCAATATTATGCAGTCATGTCCACGCTGAAGCCTACATGTTGTCTCTCAGTGATGTGAAATAAATTATATGATATTCCATCACTGTCATCTTTTGGGACTTGTTTGCTTATTAGGGTGTTATAAGCATGTGTTATCTTCTCAGCATCGGAGCCACTGCTCAGTTTACCTGTGATGAGGACCATGTGCTGCAGGGTTCCAAAACGATTACTTGCCAACGCGTAGCCGAAGTCTTCGCAGCTTGGAGCGACCATAGGCCAGTCTGCAAGGGTGAGCATGGCATCTGAGGAGCTAATAAAACAGTTTGATTAAGGCAGTGCCTCCAGATATAGGCTGCATGCAGATAGTGGAAAGTTCATTTCTGTTAATTATGCATGAAAGCCTCAGCTGCAGCACTCTTCCATTCCTAAATGCTTTCCTAGTTTTTCTGTGTTTCATAATACCTGGAGCACCTTTTAAAATTTGATTAATGGAAATGCAGCTAATAGACCTTCCCTGTACTTGTGCAAACAATATATTACCTCTCAGTCATATTACAATGCAGGAGTTATTACTCTGCCTTGAGAGCGCCATTTCTATCAATATTTATAGTGAATCTGAAAAGGATGTTTTTAGACTGTGGTACACTGATGGATGAAGATATCTGTAAAAATAAAGTGATGCAGACACATTGGTGTGGCCCTTTTAACTACTAAAATGACACCAATTCTCCCATGTATACTTGCTTAAAAATTGCAGAGGTACTTGGCAGCCAAGTTGTTCCAGGGATCTTGGATAAAAATGTAAACCAGAAGATTTAAACTGTCTCATTTGCTTGTGTTTCTTCATGTAATCCCAGACTGAATCCATGATGTTCAGATCAGGACCCTGTGGGGGGCCTTAATGTCTGTTGCAGGACTCCTTGTTCTTCATGTCACTAAAGATGTTTTTTCATGACTGGTTGTACGTTTGGGGTTGTTTTCATGCTGCTGAATGTCTTTGAAACAGATCAGACACCTCCCTGATGGTGTTTTATGTGATTGCTGAATGTGAGAAGAGCTTGAAGCTTGTGCACAGTAGTGTATGTTACACACTACTTTGCTACTTGTTACTTAATTTTTCTCTCTCCTGCTGTTGCAGTGAAAACATGTGGGTCAAATCTACAGGGACCCTCTGGGACTTTTACATCCCCTAACTTCCCAATCCAGTATGAAAGCAACTCCCAATGTGTGTGGATCATCACTGCCAGTGATCCAAATAAGGTAATAAAGATGTTCTTACCTGTTTGTTAGTATTAATCTTACACTTTGCAATGAGAACCTGCTGTGAATGTGGCCTTGTTTCGAGCAGAAGCCAATGATTAATTTAATAGCGTATTTATGCTTGCATTAAGGTTTATTCAGGTTAGAATATACTGTACATAAAAGTAAAAAGCATGTATATTGACCCTAGGTCATTGGTGCTGTCTGCAAATTAATATATTTATCTGCAGTGGGTCACATTTCCATTCACACCAGCCAACAAGTTTAATATTCTTTGTTAGCAGTTGGTAGTTTATTAGTATTCTTTTCCCTCAGCAGGCACATTACTAATTCTGCGAAACATTAACCTAATTAAAACACATTTTCACCTAAATTTGTCTCTCTGTATCATGTCATGTTAGCCAAACACGGGAGTGTGTTAATGAATTGCTTTCTTATTAATGAATATTAACTAACCAACCAACACTCTTTCACAATTCACAAGTACTGGTGAGTGTCACATCACTATGCCACTCTGCAATCTCCATGGCAAACAAGCCTTTGACTTGGCAATGAAAGTTGCTCCATTAGTGTTCTTATGGTAATTTGCTTATGTGTGTGTTGTAACGAAGCTGTTATACATGGATGCTATGCTGACAATGTCCTCCCTCTGGCGATGAAAAGGGAGAGGGTTGGTGGGCCTGAGTTAGGGATGAGCAAGCGACCATCATATGTTAGTCAACAACAGATGTGACAGGAGTGTCATAACCACATCCTTCCTGTCATCGCTAATCCAGAAAAAGAGCATGCTCATGTGTCTCATTGTGTAACGTCTGTGTAACGTAGACACTGTTTTATCGGATTGTTATTAGAGTAAGCAGCTGTTGTCAGTTTGATCATTAAACATGTCATCTATTGTGATGCTATTTACATTAGTTAAACAGATAGAGATATCAGTGACAGCCAGCAAATATATCTCAAGGGTATGTGCAGACAAAAAAATGAATAATTTGCACATCTCAAATTTTGTTTGAATTTCATTTGAGCTGTAACGTAATGTAATATGACGATGCTGAAGGATGTTTTTGGCATAGATTTGCACTGTTTTGTGTCAAAACCTTATTTTATCAATATTCTAAAATCTGATGATTTTTTAAGTTCTGTGTTTTCTCTTTCTCTTTATAGCTTTGTTGATTTTGTTTAAGGGATAGTTTCTGCATTATTCATTAAAGCACAAGAACATAGGCTATATTATGCAGTAATATGAATTACGAGCCAGGAGGACATCTTAAGCTTTTACAGCTCTGCTTGATCAAACATTGAACTGCCTGCCTTTGCAAACGTCTGACATTTTATACATGTCATCTCTGTAGAATGGCCTTTTATAGTTTAGCAATCTCATGAAACATTTTCTTAAAAGGTAAGTTATGGAAATGAGCAGCTATGTTATGGATTTCATACAAGAGGGGGTGGGTGCATTATTTAATAACAAAGCCTGGAACTCAATTGGAGTAACTGCTTATTTGGTTGAAAAGGTCTGGTTGGTTAAAATGAATGCACATTAGTAATCTTTTTATCTGAACAAGATTATTACAGTTTGATGGATTCAAATCAACCCCAACTGGACATGGCTAAGATCTGCATTTTTGTTTAATTGTATAGAAAGTTGTGTAACATGGCTGAAAGAAAAAAATGTTGACTTTTAACAGCTGTAAAGGTGTATCACTGTACAAAGGGCTTGGCTTTTCCACATGCATGTTATCTATTTTTGCATGGACTGTATTTAATCTGATCATATATCCAGTCAGAATAAAAAATGCGTCATGAGAACGCCACAGCTGATCTGATTGGCTGTGGTGAATTTTCAGTTGTATTGAGGGGGGTGGTGTGAACCTTTTCACAATCAGATCATCAGGCAAAAATAACCATTTAATACACTCATTCCAATTGGTTTGTGGTTGATGTTGTTTCTTCACATGCTTGAACCATGTGTGGGTTACATGATGTAATGAGAGACTTGGTGGCAGCAAAAGGGAGTAGGATTGTGGCAGATGCCACATTTAGTTGGAAACTGAAAGAGTTAGGAGGAATATTGAGCATTTCGACTGTCGAACAATTTAAATAAGAAAAACCCACTTTTCCAGATAAGTTGGCACTGTGCATGTCAAAGGCATTACAATATGCATTAAATCTGTCGTGAATGTAAGTATAACTAATTGGATCACTACCTCGCTCCCATGTCAGCTGGAATGTCTGATCAAATCGATTTCAATTGGATTAATGAAACTCAAGAAATTGGGACTGAACAGCTGTGCAGCCATGAGAAAACCAGTGAGGCTAACTAGAGAAAAAAGATTCAATGTGCCAGGGAGCATAAATATTGCACTCTGGAGCAATGGAAAAAGGTCAGGAAGAGAGGCGTCAGGGTAAGAAGAGAGGCAGATGAAGCCATCATGCATAGTGCCTCCTGTATAAGCCTGTGGGGGCAGTCTATGATCTCGGGTTGTTGCAGCTGGTGAGATTTAAGTTAAACAACATATGTCCCCAAAGAATAAGGTCAGATGGCATACTTATTGTGAATGAACAGGTTATTCCATCGATGGACTTTTTGTCTTTCCTGATGACATCAGAATTTTCCAAGACGGCAATACCAGGATTCCTAGTCTAGATGATGAGACATCATCATCACTTTGCTGGTGTAAAAGTACAGTTTTTACCTGCCAAACTGTAACTTGGCAATTATTCATATATACAAATAAAGACATACAATTGAATTATACCTGATATATAAATGATTGACAACAGTGACTTATCCCTTTTTTTTATGCTTAAATGATCCCCCCCCCCCCCCCCAACAATGATCAGGCCCTAATAATTACAAAGTATTTAAAGAAATGAGGGATGACTGAAGACTTTTGCACACTACTTGCAGAACAGAAACTATCTCCAGATTATGATGATAGGAAGGTTTCGGTACTATCCTCAAACGATCTGTGGGGATGTAAGAATTGTCTTACTGCTTGATTTGGAAACGATAGATTGCCAGAATGACTTGTATTGCGCTGTGTGTGATTGCAGGTTATTCAGATCAACTTCGAAGAGTTCGACTTAGAAATTGGGTACGATTCACTTACCATTGGCGATGGTGGTGAAGTTGGAGACTCTAAAACAATTATTCAAGTGTAAGTAAATATTTTTCTGGAAATGTAATTGTATGCAAATCTTACCATATAATTGAAGATATTTGCCGTTAATTGCTTGATGTTTGGCACAGAGTTTTTTAAAAAAAATTTTTTTTTTTTTTTTAAACTTTTTTTTCCTATTTGCAGACTGACTGGGAGCTTTGTACCAGACCTGATTGTCAGTATGTCCCATCAGATGTGGCTCCATCTCCAGTCAGATGAGAGTGTTGGCTCAATAGGCTTCAAGATCAACTATAAAGGTATAACCGCTTAATTGGCAATATCACCGCTCACTGTCTGCCGTTCGGTACAGCTCTTTTTTATTTCTGTGTACTTTTACTCTGCCTACCTCTAAAATAAATTCCTCAACCAAAACTCAGACTCGTCTACTGGGCCTTTAGAGATAACGTTAAAGGAGAAAATAGTTCTCTAAAGTACTTGGGTTGACTTAATCCTCTGCTTTAACCCTTCTCCCCCTACTTACTTATTCTCATTCATCCAATATTCCTTTTCTCGTCTTCTCACCTGCAGAAATTGACAAAGAGAGTTGCGGTGACCCCGGCACCCCTCTGTATGGGTACCAGGAGGGAAATGGTTTTTTAAATGGAGATGTTCTTCGCTTTGAATGCCAGTTTGGATTTGAGCTCATTGGAGAGAGGATGATAACCTGCCAGAACAACAATCAGTGGTCAGCTAATATCCCCATCTGCATATGTGAGTCACACACAATCTTCCTTTTATTTATTTATTTATTTATTTACTTTTTCAATGAAGACATAATTTAGACTCTTGGAAAGGATTGGAGGATTAATTACAGTGTTGTAATTTAAACATGCAGCATGTTGTTTACAAACAACAAGCAGTTTACATAATGTCGAAGAGGAAATTGCAGCCATACGGTTGCCTTGCTGTTTAGGTCTGGTTTGAAAGGGAAGAAAGCAGGGTGCATGTGGTCATGCTGTGCACACACTCTGGAGGGGAAACCTGCATTATACAGTGCATCATCCTCTGTCTTTTAGTTTCAATATACCTAACCCATATCCATAAGAAAAAAATCCAGACTTGTGTTTTTCCACATTAACTGCACCCATTGGGACAACATGCAGTGTTCTGGTGCGTCTCTACTGCAATATGACCATTCCACATGCAGTTTTATGTTCCTCCAGCTACTCGGCGCCCATGGGAATACCGCAGTCTCCTGATTGCTGAGCTACTTATACAATTGTGACATTGTTTTACACACATCTTTGTGCCTGATTATTTTGTGGCAGACTGCAAACTTCACAAAGTCATGTGGCCAGTGAAAGGTGTTGTAAGACAAATTAGCTGACTTGTGCTATTGGAGTTTTATGAAGCCCTCACTGATGTGCCTTCCACACTCTTGTCACACAGTCCCTTGTTTCTCCAACTTCACTGCGCCCATGGGAACGGTGCTATCTCCTGACTATCCCGAAGGCTACGGGAACAACCTCAACTGCGTATGGCTGATTATCTCTGAGCCGGGCTCCAGGATTCATCTGGCCTTCAATGACTTTGACCTGGAGCCTCCCTATGACTTCCTTACAATCAAAGATGGCGATCAGTCGGGAGCTACAATCCTTGGGCGTTTCTCAGGGGCCGAAGTTCCTTCCCATCTGACATCTAACAGCAACGTTCTGCAGCTGGAGTTTCAGGCTGATCACTCCATGTCTGGGAGAGGCTTCAACATCACCTACAGCAGTAAGCGACTGTTTGATCAAACAATTATATCATTGTTAAGTATTTATGGGCAAATAAGCGCATCCAGTGTTGTTGTTGTTGTATGACTAGGGATTATTGTGATTATTATGACTCAGCATTGTAAAGATTGCCTGTCTGAGCTCAGAAATTTGTTTACTTTTTGGAAGCAGTTTATCAAGCTTTATTAAGTTTGAATTGCATTTTATATTTTGTTGTTTATAAACTTGGGGGCAGACTCTGTCAGCTTCCGTAATTCATTCATGCTCCCGGAATATTCTAATTGTTTTTTGTTCTGCTCTTTAAATAAAAACAACTAATTATGTTTTTTGCTGGTGAAACTCTTCTCGATTGCTTGAATTTTGCCAGAATCTCATTAACTGTGGAGGGAAGCATGTCTTTTCCAAGCTTTCCTTGAAATCAGTCCAGCTGAAGATCAGTCTGGAGATCTGCCCATCTTCACACCTCAGAGGCTCATTTTGTGGATATGTGTTTTTTTTTTCCGCCACAAATTACCTAGATGTTAGATGTTACCTTTGGAGAAAACTTTAGTTTTCATGTTGTCACCAAATTCAGCCATTGACATTTTAGTAACACATAGCTGGCCTGAAATAAAGGAATACAGATATAGGATATAAAAGCCTTGAGCAGAAAAACACGCAATATCTTCAGAATGTGTAAAATATTCTAATTCAACTATGATAAATGTTGATTCATAGTAAATATAAGACTTGGTTCTCCTTTTTGTTTTTAAATTGTTTGTTGTTTATGGTTTCATAATTAATTTGAGCTTGAATATTAATACCTGAGAAATCAGAATTGTCATTTTAAGCTATTCACATCTAGCTTTGAGGACAGACTTAGGAATTAGAGATTTGTTAAAATGCACAACCTTCTTTTTCAGGAGTTTCAAGTTATTATTATCATTTTAAAAAAAAAAGAAGAAAAAGACTTCCTGGAGTCTTGAGGCCATGGACATCACCAAAGAGTGTGTTTTGTCCTTTGTGTTACTTTTCCAGGCTCTTTCTGTGGGTGCCTTTAGTTGTTTGTTCTTTCTGTCTGCAGTCTGGTTGATCTTAGTTTTAGCTGAAAACAAGAATTAAATTAAGGGGCAGTTCCATTTGTGCCTTTCTCTTCTTAAGGCCACTGAATGTCTTGTGCTGGTGAAGTTTCTGTCTTTGCTCATTTGATGCCTTCTTTTCTTGGTAGAACTGTATGAAGATGGGACTACCTTTTGCAGATTATTCGTCACTTGGTTGAATGATGAAAAACATTTTTTTCTTCCGTTGGACAGGATCCTGGGATCATCCACCCCTGTTGTTTTCAATCGACATCTAAACCTTTTCTGCTGCCGAACCCACCAGTGTGGTCTCCTTCTCAGGATGACCTGAGAAGCATGCTGTTGGGTTATCCAGTGTGGTGTTCACTACAAAACACTATGATTTGCAAATGCAACTCAGAGCCTCTTAACTGCCCAGCTGATTAAGACATAACGAAGAACGAGCAGTAAAAAGTATGGAAACTACTCTGCCTCAGCAAAAGCTAAACCAGTTGCAATAAGAAACAAACAACCTCATCTGAGTCAATAACAATCTTAAATTCTGTGTTCTACTTCCTATTACGAAGATTTTTGTAGTTTTGCTTTTGAGGCCAACAAGCTCTGAAGACAAAGGCTATCATCAACTTTGGATGTAAAACAAAAACCGCAGATTTTTTTTCTCTCCCATAGACAGCTTCATCCATTTCCCTTATCTCTCTATACTCAGACTCCATTTCTCATTCCTACACATGCATTTGACACGAGATCTTGTTCTCTCTCTTCTCATTACAAGCTTTTGGGCATGATGAGTGCCCTGACCCTGGCATACCTTTGAATGGTCGGCGCTTTGGGGACAGTTTCCAATTAGAAAGCACCATCTCTGTGGTTTGCGAGGAGGGCTTCATCAAGACACAGGGGGCAGACACTATCACGTGCCATCTAGAGGATGGGAAGGTGATGTGGAGTGGGCTCATTCCCAGATGTGAAGGTATTGAAGTGGAATATAAAGTTGTGGATTTTGGTATATACTGTATAAGTTGATTCTATAGTGAGGATGAGAACAAAAGAAGAGGAAAAAGCTAAGAAAAATGTGTGTGGGTTATGAAGAGCTCACAGCTCCATCCACCAAAACCAGAAACTATTTATTTTCAGGCATCTGACTCATCCTATGTTATCTTTAGTGTTTTTTCATGTGGGTACAACATTTTTCCATTTCTTTAAAGCATTAATTCTGGTTTTTTTTTCTTTCCGCCTCTTCCTATGTTCCCCATCACTCAAAAACCTTCCCACTTCTCTGCTCCTCCAGCGCCATGTGGGGGGCACTACTCAGGGCCATCTGGTGTCATCCTCTCCCCGGGGTGGCCAGGCTACTACAAAGACTCTCTGAGTTGTGAGTGGGTCATTGAGGCCGAGATGGGACGCTCCATCAAGATTAGCTTTGACAGGTCTGTATGACAATGCTGAGCCAACTCAGCTGTAGAATCAGTCAAACACTCGCAAGAAGACACACAGAAGCAGAGATCACACACTGTGTTGGTTCCACAATATGTAACCACACGAACATGATTCTCCTCGTGAGTAAACCCACAAGTGCATCCAGTTTTTTTTTTACTTGTACTGTACACAAGTAGCTTTTATTTCACTCTGGAAGTACAAGTCAGAAACAGAAATTCACACAAGGAAGCACACATTTGTGGTCTTGTTTCCAACAGCGTTGAAAGCATTGAGTAACTCTTTGCTTTTTCTAAATTTGCTTCCTTTCTTTAAGAACTTCAATAAAAAAAAGTTTTATTTTCAGATGTATTTCTTTATATGAAAAGGTAAAGCTAAATAAAAGGGTTTAGTATCATGAAGGTAATTGTTTTCTGTCAGTCAGTGTGATCATTAGTGATGTTTGGAAAATACACACATTTGTTAATAGCATAATGCTGCACAGATTTAAATGTACAAATCGCTGAACCATTTTTCCCAGCATATTGACTGGTCATGTTGAAGCTCTACTCTGGTTGCTGTTATTTGATGTGTGATGATGAGCATGGCCGCAGATTCATATCATGTCATATTTTGACGAAGCACATTGATCTTACACCAGTACAATAATTATAATGATTGCTACCCAAGTTACGTCTTCTCATCTTCTTCCACAAATGAGTATGTTTTCTCTCTGTCAAACCAGCAGCCACTGTTCAGAATACAAATGATTTTATTCTCCTTCATCAACTCCTTTCTCTTCTCTTTTAACTCCTAAGGTTTCAAACTGAGCTTAGTTATGACTTTCTGGAAGTACACGATGGCCCCAACTTGCTCTCTCCTCTGATTGGCTCATTCAATGGAACCCAGGTGCCTCAGTTCCTGTTTAGTAGCAGTAACTTCCTGTATCTGCTTTTCACCACGGACAACAGCCGGTCAAATAGCGGCTTCAAAATCTTCTACGAAGGTGAGAACATGATGCGGTTAACTGCATTTACTGCACAACATTCAGGGACAGTAAATGATTTGGGGTATTATGAATTCCTTAGTGCTGCAAAGGCCTGAAAATAATTTGACAAAAAAAAAAAAAAATAAATAAAAAAATAAATAAAAACAGCTAAAACTTGAATTTAATTTTGATGTCTTCAATATAATTTAAACTCACCTTGAATTAGATTGAAAGGAATTCCTTTTTCATTACACTGAATGCCATATCAAATATTCAAAGACAGAACCCAGTGATTGGTTTTTCTTGTTATGCTTTTATGAAGTGGTTTGTGTCAGTACTAAATTGGGGATGTGTTACATGAGAAGAGCATTAGTAATAACACGGGAGCTTTGCCAGGCTGAAACTAAATGTCTTCACTGTTTGTAGGGGAGGTAATAAATGAAGAACCATCATCATTTCAAACACAGCTTACCGGTATTTTAGGAGGGGAGACCCACCAAGGTCAACTCTGCCATTGTGAATCTTATCGTAATCTGTCGACTGCTGTTAATTCTTCACAACTCATGAATGCTTCAGGCTTATCTGTAATAGCTGTTTAAAGTTATTTTTTTCATGCGAGATTAAGAAACAGCTCCCAAGTTAAATAAAATCCAAACTTTTTGACAAAGTCAGCTGTGCATAATGGTTTCAGAAACTTCTTTTAAAAATGGCTAAATTCTTCTCAGGGATTTTGGGAACTGTGAATGTGCTGTATATAGTTACTGTTTATGCTAATGGCTTAGCTTAATTACACAAGCCTTGTCTTCAGTGCTGCATGTGCATTGTGTTGTCTATAAATTGTTTCACTGCTATCCTCGTTGCCTGTGCGGAAGTTAAAGAAGCATATTTATTCTGTGGGATTTAAAATAGTTTTCTGTTTCATATTGTTCTTACAAATTAAAATTTGTAAGGTAATCTAGGTTGACATCATACATTTTTGTGCTGCAATTCTTACCAAAGCTGTCAAATTGCAAAGTGTGGCGTTAATTGGGAATTATTTGCGTTGGAATTCTTTCGTTTGCCCATGCATGTTTTACAGAAAACATCCATACAGCAATAGATTCATGGGAAAGTCTCCTCTTTACTCAGTAAAAGAGTCAAACTTCATTTGGCAACTCTAATAGGAGCTTTGTTACCATCAATACAAATGATCCTGCTGGCCACAGACCAGCACTTGTGGTAAAATAAGTATTTAAAAGTAAATAATGAGAGGAACAAGGAACAAGTTTGTAAGTTTTTTTTTCTCAATTAAAGAATTAATCAGACTTTAAATATGCTGACTTCCAAAGAAAATCCACATGTTTAAACCAAACCAATGAAAGTGTCATTGCTCAATTTGTATGATTAGAAGTGAATTTCTATTGCAAGTCTCTCCTATTTCTTCTTGTTCGGAGAGGTAGCCTCTGAAAGATCTGGCAGAAAACCTTTGTGGACATTGTGTGATCCATTCCACAACTGTTTTCACAAGCACCATTACCCTTGTCTCTCTGATTTGATTCATAAGACAGAGTTTGTTATTATGCCCGTATTATTGACTAAACACAGGGCACACGTGCCCTTGTCTTATTATGTTTAGCTCTAGACCATGAAGTGCATTTCTCTTTTGTTGATAAGGCTATCAAAAAGCCATAAGAGTAAGATCTTATTAGTGTCTTCTATTGCCCATTTAGGATATATCTAAATGCTGAAATGCTTTAGAGAAAACCTAGCCTTATTCATTTCGACATTTAGCCATACTAAGTAAGGTTGGATTATTCTGTGAATAAAGAGGCATAGAAATGCTGTAGGATTATTTTATTGTTAATAAAAAACTTTAACTGTTGTGTAGGAAAAGAAAATGAAAACAAGACCAGTTTAGGATCATATAATGCCATTTGTACCTAAAAAGATTACATGTGATATACAACATACTTATATTCACTGGACTCCATGTTTTACAGAGGTCATTATTTTCCACCAAATTTCTGCCCCCTTGAGGCCTGCACCAACAGTGAGCAATGGATGCTCTACTTCTTGGACACATTATGGCAAGATTCATGGTTTCATTACTATAAATATCCAGTCTTACTGAGGTGAAGTTCTCTACTGAAGCTTAGAAGTGCAAAAGGAGCACACAGTTAACAGAAGGGACTAATCAGTCAACCGAGGAGGTTTCATATTAATCTGTTATTGATGACAGCGTCTATAACTTACAAATGTAGTTATATAACCTTTAGTCTCATCTGTCTGGTCACCAGCGTCATGCCAAGCAGCTTTAAATTTTGTCTGCAAAATTATGGAATAGAACTACCTTCGCATAAGGGATAACTACTTCATAAATATTGTTTCAGACCATCTATTATTTACTTGACAAGTTGAGTGTAAGCCTGTTGGATTTCATGGCTGATGCAATTGTACATGTGTGAGCTGTAACTTTAGATACATATCATGCTAGGCTTGGTATGTGTACATCCAGGACTGTTTCTTTAATCTTAATAAAATTATACTGATCAGAGATTAAGACTTCATGTGAACACTAAATTAGCTGATTTGAAAAGTGGAAAGGAAACTGAAAAGGTTTGTGTGCTACAAACCGTTCAGCGGATTTAGCTACTAATTTGTAGACATTTATAAAAAGCAAAAGAAATGTGATGTCTTCTGGACTTTATTCTCGAATTGAAAGCATACAGACTGATACTCCTGCTGTTTACAAATAAGCAGTTAATGTGGATAGGTGGAATTTTCCTAATTAAATTTACAATTTTGGAATGAGGCTTTGAAAGAACAATTTATCCAAATCTTCAGCAAGCTTTAATACTTTAAAGGTCTCCATTAGGAAAGGGGTCCACGGAAAGCCAGTTTTGCAACCACCTTGTTTCTGTCACCTCACCTTCCCTCCACATGGTTAAATATTTTATTCAAACAGAAACTATCAGATTATGTGAATGCATGGTGACGTTTTCTGGTTGATCATCAAAAGATTTAAAACACCCCCGTTTGATTTGAGTTGAATTTAGTACCAGATTGAGCCTGATTGGATTGGTCAGATCTGGCCGATATGTTCTTATGAGGTTGATGTACACATTTCTCTTGATAGTAGACAATCAACATGATCCTTTTTATACATCTGTAGCCCTTTCAGCCTTTTGACTTACTATGATTCATGATTTAATGCTAACACAGGACTAGAATTAAGATTCCTCTACAAAAAAAAAAAAAAAAAAAAAGCTGACGGTTACATCCCTTCTGAATTATTACATAAATACATGCAAATATATGTTCCCAACTTTCTCATCTGCAAACTTATAAAACAAATGCTTTTTAGTTAAATTAAACTACTTGCAAAATGGAAAGCACAAGCTAAAAATAAAAGTTCTAAAAATGCTTTCTTAGAATAGCCCACCCTCCATGACCTGACAACTGCTTACACAACTGTTGCCAGTCATTGCTTAAAATCAGCATATTTTTAGTGCATCAAAAGCAACCCTACTTGGAAGCTATCCAAATGGAAATCACAGGGAAAAAATGGGGTCATCTATCTCAAGCTTGCATCACTGAAAATTTAGAGGGAGCTGCCACTCCTATGAAACCAGCTCATTCTGAGTAAAACAAGCCATTAAAGTAGTTTTTATGAAAGCCAAAGGGGGTGACCCAACACGTTTATTGAACAGGAGGAAGCATATTTGTACAAATTCTCCAAGGTCATACCCTCAATACTTGTTCCTGATGATACATCTGTCCTGTTCTGCCTTACTGAACTCATCAAACTTTTCCCTTTGTAGTTCTGTCACTGGGTACCCTGCTGGTTTAACAATACAGCCTTAGGATGAGTTTAAAACACTGTTTCTTTAAAAGCCAGCAACTCCACTGAGGTAGTTGCAGAGAGCTATTATGTTGTTGTAACACAGCTTTTGTCATTTTTTGACTTGTCTATTTTGAGCCCTCCAGTGTATTTTCTCTGTGTTGTAGCAAGCATCTGCTATCATTCTTTTTTAAAGCTAACATTTTAGCTAAGAGCCTAAATGAATCTAAAAAAAAAAAAAAAAGCTTTTAAACACCCAATATCTTTGACTGAGATGTGTGTAACTTGTAACAGCGTGTAACTTGCTGACATAATTGTTTAATTAATTCATTCATTTAATCTTTATTTTAAAATCAATATGCATCTGCATGATTAGTCTGACAGATTTAAATGCTATACAAATAAAAATACAATAATTTTCAGGGTTTAGGGTTTTAGGGTTTGATTTTATTAAATGCATTAATGCTTGTCTACCCAACACAATAAAACCAGGTGCATTCCGATTGCCTATTTTTTCGCTGTGAAGTGGACCACATGGGGGGCTCAGCCGAGCCGTGTTAGTAAGATTCTACACCACAAGGAGCAAAATTGTTCTTTTCAGAGGGGAAATTTGAACTGTTTAGTAAAAAAAAAAAAAAAAAACCCCAACTGAACAATGGTTCATCACTTCTCATTAGTTGTTTAATTCCAGAGTGCATATTAACAGCACTGCCTGCTCCCTAATTACTGTTCAGATAAAGTTAACAAAAGAACTTTTCAGCTAAATTCATCTGTTTGGAACACTGCCACATTACTACTGCAGACAGCGCTCCCTCCTTGCTTTACACTCATCATCCCATTATTTGCAATATTTTCTGCTAACTGCTGTGCTAACGTGACATTAACTAATATTACCCAAAGGCTAAATTTAAAGGTTGCACTGTTTGGACAGCTAAGTTTGTGAATAGAATAGTTTCTGTGCTTGTCTTTCTTTAAGGATAATATTGTTTTTAAAATGCAACATGACCTTAAACCATTGACATTAAAACAAGGATGGTTTTAATGAATGACATGGAGTCTAGAACACCACAACATGCAGCAGGGTGCATTCAAAGTCTCAAATGCATGGACCCAAGTTATTTAATCTGCTTACACCGTTGTCCAAAACATTTTATAACAAATGTTAATTTCTTTTCTTTTACAAAACTTGCTAAAAATGCTAAAGTAAAGGAATTACTTCATGGCCTCAATGTACTTTTTCTGCTAAATAACTGTTGTCCAGCTACAGCATGTTTCCTTCATTCACTTGTCAAAAGCCAGCTGATCTGAATCAGTTGATGAACGTGTTGCTATGGTAAGGCCAATAATGGAGTGATATTACAGGGATTGAACTTGCTGAGCTGAACTATGTGTGAATATATATATATATATATATATATATATATATATATATATATATATATATATATATATATATATAGAGATAGAGATAGAGATAGAGATATATATATATATATATATAGATAGAGATAGAGATAGAGATAGAGATAGAGATAGAGATATATATATATATAGAGAGAGAGAGAGAGAGAGAGAGAGAGAGAGAGAGAGAGAGAGAGAGAGAGAGAGAGAGAGAGAGAGAGAGAGAGAGAGAGAGAGAGAGAGAGAGAGAGAGAGAGAGAGAGAGAGATATTATAAGATAGCTATGCAAAGAGTTTTGTTTTTCTACATGAACATCTTTTCTACATGAGGATGACATTTTTTTACTTTTAACTTTTCAACCAAATCACAATGTTGATTAGACGTTTGGTGAAACGCTTTAAAATACTCTATAAGTTAAGACTTCTCGCTTATTCAAAAATGAGACTTTATCAAAACCTTGAGCTTCACAGAAGCCACAAGGACGTCCCCAAACAATTGAAAATAATCATCTAAAATTGTGCAATATTTATTTCAGCTCATAAATAACAATATTGCTTTTTTTTTTCTTCAGTGGTCACATTGGACACATACTCTTGTATGGATCCTGGTATTCCAGTGAACGGCAGACGGTTAAGCCATGACCTGTCCATTGGCTCCACGGTGTCCTTCCAGTGTGACCCAGGATATAGACTGAGCCACGAAGAACCACTAGTGTGTGAGAAGAACCACTTTTGGAGCCACTCACTGCCTACATGTGATGGTACGTTTGTAAGACTAATTACTGAGTGTTGGAGCTGAGGGATCTGTCTCGTGAGTACATTTCCTAACTTGAGTTTTCTTTTGTAACAGAGCGGCTAATTAGGACGTGAACATGAACACAACACAAACAAACAAATCTAAAACCGCATAGACCTTTTTCTTTCACAATATTTCCACACTGTCAATCTTTCAGCCACAAATGCTGTATGCGTAACCTGCAGCAGGTTTGACTAAGAAATAAACTCTCATCAAATTGCTTTTTATTCAGTAAATACACCAGGCTTGCAACTCACTGGGCGTAATGAATCATGTAACAGAGTAAACAGATTATCCTCCACTTCAAAGCATGAAGTCCAGCTTTTCCCATATATTTCACATGATCGTTCATTCTCTGTCATGTGTTTATACAACACTGCATATGTTTAGGAACATACTGAGAAACATTTGTGGCAATGATTGTTGCCATGTGCAAACCATACCTCTTGTTCACAGATCACTTGACCATGAAATAATAAGCGAAAACATGCATCAAAGAGCAGGCGTGTATGTATGATGCGGTGCGTCATTACAGAGCTGCTCGGAAAACTTATTCTGTGTCGTGGAACGTTTTCTTGCCTAGGTGTGTGCCAGGTTGTTGCCAAACGCCTTGGCTCTCTGCCTGTGGTGTCTCAGAAGTGATCATTTCCCAAGCATGCTCATCCACTTTTAATGACTTTATGTAATTTTGGCTCATAAATAAAATATTTGATGTAATTTTGTTGGTGGGTAAGGATTCAGGCCTTGATGTGTTGTGTTCGCTAGAATGCCCCAAGGGTGGAAGGAGAGAGGATAAGAGGAAGTGGGTGTGTGTGTGTGCAGCTGTGGAGCCTGAGGCTTCCCATGCTCCAAAACATCAGCTGACATTTATTACTTTGAAAGTATACACATGCTTATGAGTTCTACTTCTAATGTTGGTTAATGATAGCTGTTTGGAGGAAGACATAAGTGCATTTGTCTGCATTTTTGCCTTTAAAGAATCAGAGCCAAAGAACTCTTAAATGTGCAACAGAGTAATACAGAAACCTCATGAAATTGCATGAATGCTGTTTTTTAACAAGTGCTGCCCTTTATGCAAAATGACCTTTTTAGCTAAAACCCAGCGATGGCATGAGAAAATGTTTACAGGTTTGAACAATATCCAATTACACCACTTAACCTTCAGGCTGATCTGGTATTCAGCTCCCAGTGCCAATCAGCAGCCAATGAAGGAAGAGACTCACCTAATTAACGTACTTCGATGAGATAAGGAGCTTTTTGGTGGTATGTTAAGCTAATAGTCAAGTATTCATGAGAGTCATAAAACTGAGGTGACATGATTGTTGCTCCTGTAAGCAGCATTTCCAATCTTATCTTTACTGCTCTACATTAAGTGGTTGCAGCAGTGTTACAAACCTGAATGAAAAGTAGTTGTACAGTAATTGTCTCTGTTTGAAAGGACATTTAATATTACTTAGAAGTGACAGTCGGTGTAAATCCAGATGCTCTAATCCACTGAATATGCTTGTCAGTTCTTGTGTATTGCAGGCAAATTTAATGGATCATCATGTTTTGTGACAATGTCTTTCAGTTTTAGATATCAAGAGAGTAGAAAACCTGGCCGGATTGCTGAATTAATGAATAATTTAGTGCCCTGTTAAGCAGTGGGGCTGGTTTGGAGAGAAGGAGAGGGGGAAAAAAACATTGTGTTGGCAGAATTACAGGTACTCATAAAAATAGCCGGACAGAATGTGATATGACTTGAATGCATTATTCATCCAAATCGTTTCTTTGTCTTCAGGTGAAGGATTTATTGGTTCATTTTATTTTTTTTTTCCTTTTTCCTCACAACAGTTATCATTCATTATCTTCCTTCTTTATTCAGCGTCATGTGGTGGAGATATCAGGGGACCTGCAGGGATTATCCTCTCACCTGGCTACCCAGAGCTGTATCCAAACTCTCTGAATTGTACTTGGACTGTTGAAGTCAGCCATGGAAAAGGTAAGAAAAGCTCACAACCTTCTTTTTTTTCTTAATTAAATGTCATGCAGTGATTATTTATGCACATCGTGACTCTAAAAACACATTTTTCTTTAGTCTAAGCCTAATATAGTTGGAAACTTTCATTTTAATCATCAGTGGGCAGATATAAGAAGTTTGCTTGCCTCACCTCAGCAACACCTCACTAACACCACAAGTGTTTTTATAATCCTCCTTATGGCAGCAGTCCTAAATATAAGCACATCATGCAACTGTAAATTATTCTATAAAGACCTAAGCCATGAAATTGGGGTAAGAAAAGTCTTTATTTTTAAAAGATCAAGATCTTTATTTGTTTGGTCTTTTATGGATATTTACAATTCATTACCATGTGATATGTCACAATTTTTAGTCTATTCTTCGGCTTTCCGATGATAAAAGAAAATTTAGATTTTGTTCCACAGGAGTTTAAAGAAAGTTTGTACCATAAAGTGATGCCAAACAGCTCAGAAACTGTATGTATAACCTATGTCACGCAGTGTTCTTAAGGGTTAAAAATATATGATCATGGTCTGTCCTTCAAAAAATTCAAACAGCATCAATATCTGTGGCATTTCTAGGTGTGTAAGGCAAATATTGTATTCCAGGAAAAACATTAACATGCACTGACTTTTTAATCTTCTGCTCTTGCAAGAAAAAAAAAATCATACACACATTACACATTACCTGGGGTTCTTCTTTTGAGAAGTTTATTTTATTAGTTAATTCTGTTTAATAAGAAGCTCATCTTTAATTGCAATTGATTAAAATTTTGTGAACTTTTTCCTTCTTACTTTGTGACTGAATGAGCGACTGTATTTTTTTTTTTTTTTTGGTAAATAATATTAATAAAATGATCATATTGATAGTAGTGGTAATATTTATGGTCACATACTGGCAGAAATGTTTACAAAAAACTAAACTAGTAGTTTGGTGGGGGTTTTTTTTGGTTTTTTTTTGTTAGATTCCCCTGCTGGACAGAGTGCAACATTGTCAGGAGAATTTTCTGTTTTAATTTAAAGAACATCTTTAAAATTCAGTGGGCTCTGATATACCGTTTTATATACAAATTATTCTTTGTTTTATTAATTTTGTTCTATTATTTAAACCCTCACTGTAAGTTATATGATCAGTAACCAGCTGTACAAAGCTTTATTATTAAATACTCTGAAAAGCAAGCTAAGCTTATCACAGAACCCTAGCTTATTATACTCATAATTTACCCAGATTCCTTCTTATCCTTTTCCACAGGGCTCATAACAATGTGGTATATCACTTTTACATTACCAGTAGGTCATATGTTTAAAAGCTAACTCCTGTTCTTCTGTTAAAGGACCACGTTTATTGTCACCCCACATATTTTCTGGCATCATTAAGTGTTTTAAAAATCTCTATTTTCTTATTCTGTGTAAGATTGATGTGCTTATGAGCACATGCTCAAACCCACTCAGCTCTTGATGGCAAGTTAATGGTTGTATAGTATCTGTGTGTAGCATCTGTGAAGAGAATATGTGCAGTAAATTAGGGGCATACTTAATCCTTTCTTACATAAGTCAAACAACTGTTTTGACTTTTCCCATATTTTGGAGTTAAATTCCTTTGTGATCATTGGAAAAATAAAACATCTTACAGCATTACTCTCTGTTCCACTTTGGTGCTTTAATATTTAAAAAAATAGCAGGATTCATAGAGCCTAATCAGCCAGAATGCTGAATCATCACATCAAAACAGAAAGAAATGACCTTTTTTGTTTGTTTGTTTGGTGTTTGTCAGGTGCTTTTGTATTTACTTGACAAGGTTTATAATACTAATGTCTTTATCAGCACAACTTAGACAACTTTCCCATCAGGGTTCTCTTTTCTGCTTTGGCAAACACAGAAACTTACTTTTTAAGAGAAATCAGAAGATGAGTCTGTTCTCCTAATATCGATTTGCAGTGTTGTTCATTTTAAAAGAGAGAGGCATCTTTATTAACTGTATCTTGTTTCTACTGTATTATAATAATGCTGCTCACAGAGGTGACTCTTGATTAATTGATCATTTGCCTTCATGCTTTGTAATATAATTGCTGTCCCACAGAGCATGATCAATGCTTTCATTATTAATTTTGGGGTCACTTGATACTTTCTATATCAAGTGAGCCAAACATTGTGGAGGACATTTGAGTCCTATTGGACCAGATTCAACAGATGGCTCTGGAGTGACAGCACTGATTGTGCTGAAAAGCAGCCAACTGGCCATCATGGCAGGAACCATGGTGTTATTATTGAGCCTGAGCAACAGTGTGGTCAATTAGACACGCACACACATTCTATACACATACATGCACTTTTCTTCCAAGCCTAGATATTGAATATTAGTTTGCTGGCAATATGAATAAATTTCAGAATATTTAAATACTTTTTATAGTCTCTACTTTTTTTTTTTTTTTTTGCTGCTTCCATAGATATTCTATTATCACTTATGTCCTTTCCTCATGTAAATGTGATTGGCTGCCAGGGTCAGATAGTGGGGGAAAAAAAAAATGTGTGTTTACTTATACAAAATGAGAGGAAGCCACAAAAAGTACTTGCACTTTCATCTGTCATGTGCAAGGTAAAAAATAAAGTTAACATTTATCTTTTTTTTAATAATGGAAAATGAAATTGGAGAATGAACAAAAGCATGCAAGTTTTTTTTTTTTTTTTTTTTTTTTTTTTTATGACGACATTTTTGTTCTATTCACTCTGCATTATGCATTTCTGCTTGTGCCTTTCTGCTTTTAAATGAACTTTTTTTCAACTATGATAATTTTAAAAAGATTCATTTTTGTATGTACTTCCACACTGCTAAGGATTAAAACTTGTATTAGTGAATAAATTAAAATACATTTTGTCTGTTGATAGTACGCTTAACCACAGTGGAATAAAATGATATATCAAGACATAACTGCATTCAAAATCAAAAAAAGAATATTAAAAATAAAAGCTATGAACATGAAAGTGATTAAAAACTTGTAGCTCAGAAGTGTTGACACTGTCTGTCTTTGCCAGCGATTTTATGATTATTTGTACTTTATTCAACACAGAACTTTATTTTCTCCTTCAAGGTGTCCAATTCACTTTTCACTCCTTCCACCTGGAGGATCACCATGACTACCTCCTGATAACAGAAAACGGCAGCTTTGCACAGCCTCTGGCTCGACTCACTGGCTCAGAGAGACCTGCACCAGTTAATGCTGGACTGTATGGAAACTTCAAGGCTCAGCTACGCTTCATTTCTGACTTCTCCATATCGCTACAGGGATTCAACATCTCCTTCTCAGGTACGAAGGCATGTGTGTGTTCTGTCTGCAGGAGAAATGGAAGATGTTGATAAGCATGTCTATAAGGTGCCAAAAGGAAAAAGGTATGGGCTGGCAGAGAGGGACCCCCATGCAGATCAAAAGCACTAAGCATCTGTAAAGCGTACATAAAGTAATGTGAGAGGGGAAATCTTGGTCAATGTGCTGAAGTAAAATGCATCAGGCCTGTGATGGTCAGATGAGAATAATTAACACACAGAGATCCTGCAGGTAGTGGGTGTCTGACCATAATGCAAGTGCTCATCAAAGCATGTGGCCTGAGGTCTCAGCGAGACTGTTATGTACAGAAAAAAAAAAAAAAGTAGAAATTCACTGACTATGAAGAGATGTAGAGAAGGGCAGAGACAGATGGCACTGCTGTGTGAGCAAGGTTGATTGCGAGGGTGAAGAGAGCGTGAGAGTGAAGGAATGTGACAGGGAAAGATGTAGTAAAGAGAAAAAAGAGAGGAGGGTCTGCTTCATGTGCATTCTAGCTAAATATTTGCCTGCTGTTTGCTGAAGTGAAGCATAACTTATACAGCTATAAATATTCATGATACACTTTTTGATTGTCTTTGTGTGTGTGTGTGTGTGTTTGTCCTTGTTGTCTCTATAATTAGCATCTATGGATTCCCTGATTAGAATTCATTTTTTGACCTTTTACAACCTTTGTTGAAAGTCTTCCGACACTCTCAGGCCACATTCTGCAGCAGAATGCTGCTATAATGTTTTGTTGGGCTCAAATCAATGAAACTTATACAGTTCTCCATACTGCCAGATAGAGACTGTGAGAGAAATGCTGATGGCATAAAGATCTTACTTTTTATGCTGCTTGAGTTGCTTCTTTTCATTTTCTAAGGCCACCAATGGTTCATGTGTGGAAGGATTTGCAGAGAGGGTGGCCTAGTTTTTAAAGCGCCCATCCCTCATCTAGACGTCTTGAGCTTTTGGGCACCTGATGAAGTGTCCTTGAGCAAGACAGTTTATCCTCATAAGATACAATATTTCTTTGTCTGACTGAGGGTGCCTCGTTCTTTGCAGCGAGCAACACAGGCAGGTCTGATTTGTAGTGTTTGAATTTAATAAACAAAAAGAATCAGTAATATGTTCTTTTTCTGATAGATTGTTCATATCAGCAGAATAATTGCTGTTTTTATTTGGTTTTGTGATGTTTTCAGAGTACAATCTTGAGCCATGTCAGGATCCTGGAGCGCCTCGGTTTGGCTGGCACACCGGCTCCAAGTTTGGCATCGGTGACTCGCTGTCGTTCTACTGCAACACAGGTTATCGTCTTCAGGGGGCAAAGGAGGTTGTGTGCTTGGGAGGTGGCCGCCGCATGTGGAGTGCCCCTCTGCCAAGGTGTGTGGGTACGTGGTCAGCTGTTTTTTTACTTCCTTGTTTCTGCATGCATATTCTCCAATTTATACCGTCAGTCAGCATCAACTAATAAATGTGTGGGCACAGATATTAATAAATGTACTTGACCTTTAAGAAGTCAGTGAAACTGATTTATTTAAATAGTCTACTGTGATTACACTAAGTGATGTGAGCTGAAGTGACTCTAAACTTTCATTACTTTGGTTGTTTTTGCCACAGCTCCGGGCATCTAGTCTGCTTATAATAGATACGTTTTTCAAATATGTCATCTTTTTAATGAGAGAAATTATCCATAGGTGCGGTGATGCATGCAAACAACGTGGGCAAAAATACAAAGCAGCCTGTCAGTTTCTCGATCACTTTACCTGTCAGAAGACTTAATTCTATAACACGTTCCTCCACTGTTTTGACTTATAGGAGAACCAGTAAATGTTTTTACAATGATCATTTAATAGTCTACTCACTGTCTAATAATGTGTCTCTCCCAGTTGATGAGGGTTTTTATGATGCTAAAGTAATAAAAATGGATGCACACTTGCTCATCTGAGAAATATTTTTGAATTGCATCCTTATCCCTTCAGAAACACGCTAGTTATAAAACAGTCTGTATCATCCCACATTGGAGTTTGTATGGCTGATTATGTCTGTTTATGTGTTTGTTTACTCGCAGCGGAGTGTGGATCCACAGTCTCCAACAATGAGGGAGTTCTTTTGTCGCCAAACTACCCAAAAGACTATGACAACCGCCATGAATGCGTGTACAGCATTCAGGTCCAAACAGGAAAAGGCATCAACATCACTGCCATCACTTTTCAGCTGGCACAGGGAGACATTCTTAAGGTAGATGATGAGGTCATTTCTTTCCACTGACAGAAAACAGAGAAGTAACAGCAGCCTTGCCTTGAGTGAAATACATACAGGCCTGCTTTTTCAATATATAATTTAGGAACAAGTGTTTGTTGGTTTTGTAACATACAAAAATAGGATAGCAGAGGAGTTTATGGAGAAACACCACACAAAATACAATATTTATTATAATTGGGGAAAAAGAGCAAAGGTTAAATAACTGCAAACTGCTTTTAGAAAGAAAAGGATTTTCTTTCTTGACTTAAATGCTTGTTAGCAGTTTTGGTTAACACCACAGATGGGGTGTAAATGACTACATTGTTCCCACTTTATAGCTGGGATGCACTCTTTAGGGATGCAGATGTCTTGCCTAATGCTCCAATTAACAGTATTGTAGCCTATTATTGGGATTTCTAGTAATCCCCTTTGCTTAAGCATTTTGTGAAGATCTGGAATGTGGAAAGACACGCTTAGAGAGTGAAATTGCGCAGAAGAAAAACAAAGCACTGCCTCTCTGGTATTTCAAAAGAAGATCCTGAAGCGTTTTCTTTCATTTCTTGTCATTTCGTAGATGTCATTCAGGAAAAAATAGCTACATAGCTGTATAGACACACTTGGAGGCTTAAAAGGATTGTTTTGCAACCAATATGACTCAAGTATAGATCAAACAGTGTCAAAATATTTCACCAAAATAAAATTAAAATGCTTTTAATTTAATGGTAACTTCAACAAAAACTTGCATAAACAGTGTAGTTAGACTGTTATTCAACTTTCATTTGAATAAGTTTGTTAAAAGTTGTTATCTCTGTGTAAAACTGTCTTTCCTGTCCCTCCAATTAGGTGTATGATGGTAAAGATGGTACTGCTCCTCTCCTTGGTACCTACACAGGCACTGTGATGCAAGGCCTCTCCCTCACCAGCACTTCCAACTATCTGTGGCTTGAGTTCTACTCTGACCATGAATCCACAGCAGTGGGGTTCCGCCTCATATACCACAGTAAGTCACATTTCATTTCCATAGGGGGAGGAGTGCCCTAAAAAGTAACCAAATGAGTGAATTTAGCCTCATTTTTGGAGCTTGGCATTTCAAGTAGCAGAATTTAAAAGAAGACTTTAACTGACCCTCAGCCTGCTTCACCATGTCTTTCACTGTCAGGGTATCCATTAAACACAGCGTGGTGTTTCTACCCCTCTGCAGCAGGAAAATGAGCCATTTTCTTTCTGTCCTTTCTCTCCCTGTGCCTCTCTGTGTGAACCCCCGTTCTCTCTTTTCATTTGCTCTCAACTCCTGCAATTAGCATTCATGCCTGCGTAAGTGCACCTTGTTAAAACAGGTGAATTATTGTTGGAACTATTTGACATCATTGTGGGTGGGTGTGTGTTTGTTTTTCACGTGTGCCAACAATGTGTTTGTTCAAACACAATTTACAGTGTGGGCTTTTACACATTCAACAATGTATGTGTGTATTGAAAGTTGTGGTCATTGTTCTAAATAGGCCAATAATAGATGGATAGAGTCAAGTTTCTCCTTTAATTGGCTTGCTGGCCGCGTGTTGTTGCTAAGTATTTCTAATTTATTACTGTGACAAGTGGATGCACTGGTGAGGCTGCCTTTTTCTGTCCAATTTAAGGTGTTTTTATGTTCCACCTGAAAATGAGCCTTCTCATTTCTTTTTGTCTACCTGTGTGTTTTCTTTGATAAAAGGGAAGACATAGAGAGAGGCTCTATCTTGAACAGATGTGAAGGGTGTGAAAGAAGAGAGGTTTTTGGTTAATTCCCAGTCAGCGGGCTTATAGTTTCCAGCGTGTGATAATTACAGCAAACGTGCCAGGTACATGCAGTGGTATTATTAACAGTTGATCCTGGAAGATGTGCAGATATGAGAAAACTTGTATTAATAAGGATTCTGTGCTCATTTGCAAAAACAAAATAGATTAGTATTCACATCTAAATGCAACTACAATTAGCTGAGAAGAAATGGCTTAATAACAGACTGCCTTTGAGACGCAGAGAAAAAAAACATAATTAAGAATATCATGCAGTAATTAGTTTTCATGCATTTCTTTTTCCCTTTCTTTCTTTTTTTTTTCTTGAGCATGTACAAAAGGCAAATGACAGAATTCAGGCTCGCAACTTTTATTCATTTCAAAAAACAATCTTCACTGTGGCCTTTTCATCCAGAATGAATCGCCCTCCTAAACATGAAAAACACTGACTGATGTTAGAATGACATGGCAACAAGGAGAAGGTGGAATATTGCCATTTAAAGCTGCTTTAATAGTGAATTTTGATCACACTTTTGTGACTTTTCTACTCAAAGATCTGAAAAATAATTTTCCAAAATGTGGGCATTAATTGCTGGGAACTTATTCTGGGTATGACACTTAAAATGCTCCCATTACACCTGGCATGGACATGGATCTCACTCTGAAGTAGCCATCAATCAGCACTGCTGGGTTTATGTGCAGCTGCTCCTGCTGCATAGTTGAATACTTACATTTTATACCTGAAAGAGAGGATCACAAATAAAAGCCATGGTCACATTCAGACAAGGTGAGCTAAAGAGTTATTGCAGCATTCCCTGGTTTGTGGTTGTTATTTAAAGTTTGCTGTAATATCTCGGTGTTCCAAGAAGATGGGTTGTTTTTCAATCATAGTAAATGTCCACACTCAATTGAACTTCTAATTGTGAATGTGTAATTGTGCTCTCTGTCTTAAAGGAATCATTTAATGCCAAGTCATATAAAGTGACTACAGGATTTCATCTCCACTTAGCTGGAAAGGAATTCTCTAAGCTTAGTCAGTACCACTTTCTGGTGCAGATGAATGGGGATACGCCACTGGCATGGTGATTGTTATGCAGCGGGCTTTGCTAAACGCTCCAATGCAGCTCTCTGATATATGTTTTTGTTGTTCTTTTCATGTTTTTTTTTTTCTGTTCTTCTGTTTCTTCTAATTGTGCCTGTCTAGGTTTTGAGCTGTCCCACTGTGATGATCCAGGGGTGCCTCAGTTTGGCTTCAAAATCAGTGACCAGGGTCATTTTTCTGGAAGTTCCATTGAGTTTGGTTGCGAGCAAGGTTACACGCTACACGGCAGTCCCACACTTAAGTGCATGACTGGGGAGAGAAGAGCATGGGACAACAACCTCCCATCATGTATAGGTAATCCACTCTTTCCATGTCTATGTGAAGTCTTAGATTCTGCTCTTAGATGCACCATTTTAACATTTCTCTGTGTCTCCTGCTCCACCACTTCATTTTTTCCCCCACTGTTCGTGTCTTATTTTATTATTCAGACCAGGAACACTGTCAACGTTGCTCAGCTAGATGTTAATCCAGACGATCTATCCTGACATGGTTTACACTTAATTACTTTTTGTTAGCAGAATAAGAACGCCCTGTCATTTTGTATAGAGTATAAATAGCTCTGATGTTTCATTGTTGATCATTGATCTTTCTTTGTCATCTCGATGCAGATGGCTATGTAGAATGATTTAGAGCCCTACATTAAATAGCTTTAGTCTGTTTTCACTGAGCTGTTTTGACTCTGCTTTGTATTTTAGGCTCTTTTAATCCACAAGTGATTAATCAGCATCTCTCTTGAATTAAAAGTCTACTTATTTGAGTATTCATGTCCAATTGATTTATTGACTTGAAACACAGTCCTGACTATAGATATAATAGAGCTATGACCAGCATGCTGCTGGAGACTACAAGGTTATTATGGAGAAAATACTTTTCTTGGTGTCTAACCGTGATGGATTAGAAAAAAAAAAAAAGATGTACAAATGCTGAATGTGTGTGGAGTTGCACTTTAAATGCCATTTTGTTCTGCTACCTTTTTTCCACCTTTGGTTTTGGTTTGTCATGTTAAAAAAAAACGACCACAAAAACCTCAAATACTGTTGATGAATAGTTTAGGAGTACTGTATGAATGGTCAGGACTAATTTGGAGCTTTGTGCCTGCGAAATGTAATGGAAATATTACTTGCCATCTCTCCAGGGCCACATCCTGCACTACCCTCAAGTACCTTAACAATTGGCCGGTGTTATGATGCCGATTACGATTTACGCTGTAGTAGTATAGTGCAATTTGCCTATTAATTAAGTGCCCTCAATTCTGTAATGAAGATCGAAATATAATAACCAGGGAGTTGACAACATACTGTTAATTGGATAAGATATTCTTTTAGTCATTCACACGTGTAGCAGTGTTCTCTCAAAACTGGAATTTTATAGAATGGAGTCTTTATACAGCTAATTATTGGGATTTTGTTGTTGTTGTTTTGGAGGGTGGGGGGGGTGTAGGGTGTACCCTGACCAGCCTATTTTTGATCCAGTTTCACCAAAACAGTGGCACATAAGGGGCTGTGTTGGATTATTCTGTGTCCCTAACCTGCTTCAGACCAGACTAACAGCCACTTAGTCTGTTTTCATAGCATCAGGCCAATCTACAATCCCTGTTTCTCTCATTTTATATGACTTAATGTTTTGATCTAATGTCCTCTACTTGATATTAATCACCTGTTATTAAAATGCCATAAGGAGGCCTACAAATCACAATTCCATTTCTTAGTTTGACCGTGATCATTATTGTTGTCATTATAATGATGATCATAGTTAAACTAAATTATTAAAGCCATTGTTTAAGACAGAATGACAGCAAACATAGTTAAATAAAGACTGCAGCTGATAGTGATATAGAATGTGTTGTGAAGCTTGGTGTGTATAGCTCTGGTTGTTGAGATGGTTGATATTAGCTGATCAAAATGCAGAGTTATTCTTAATGGGGTCGGTGATGAGATCAATATATAAAATCCTCATATACACACATTTCTTTCTTCATAGTGATGTGCCCAATTTTAGATGACATGATGGATGATGAGCCACTTGTAATAGGAAGGGTTGCCCGAGGCAAAGAGTGTTTCAGGACAGGTGCCACCCTCTGGCTTTCTCAGACAACAACTTATGAGTGACACAGATGTTCAGCGGCTGGAATATGTTACATGTGCTGACTGTTTGGTGCAAATATTTTGCAACAGACTGAAACAAAACCATTTTTAGCCATAGATGCCATAGATGGTCTGAATATGATTATGTTGACAATGGTCATTATCAAATGCACAAGGTTATTTTTCTTCTTATTTCAACCTATCAATGCACTATGGTCTACCAAGCTCTTAAATTTTATAGTTTTTGTCCATTTTCACTGTTTTGCATATCAGGATTTCAAATCCTCATGGGATTCCATTATTAAGCTGTATCTCAGCTAAAGTGGGACAGATAGCTTTTCCATGTCAGGATCAGTTAGTCTGTAATCGACTTCATGGCTTTTTGAAGGCAGCTATGAGTGCACACTTAGTAGGATTATTTACACCTGGCTTGATTTATTTGCTCCTCTTCAGCTTGACTTAGTGTACATGAAACAGTTTAAGTCAGGCTGCTGTGACAAAGCTTGGTCAAGCCCTGCCTTCTTCTTTTAAACTGAAAAACTGAATTCTGCTTTTGTGAAAACAGTCATAATCCACCTGTGCTACTCAGACTTTTAACTACTCCCTGAAGCTTCTGAATTTCACTGAGCCTGTCTTAGTTTCATGAACACTTGCTAGTGTGTAAATGCAAATATATTTGGAGAACATCAGGAGTTTGAGAAACTGGAACAGTTTTCATGCTTTTGTTTCTTGTGTGTGTGTGTGTGTGTGTGTGTGTGTGTGCGCGCGTGTGTGCGCGCGTGTGTGTGTGCGCGCGCGTGTGTGTGTGTGTGTGTGTGTGTGTGTGTGTGTGTGTGTGTGTGTGTGTGTGTGTGTGCGTGCGCATGCAGCTGAGTGTGGTGGCAGTTTTACGGGTGAGTCAACAGGGCGAATCCTCTCTCCTGGGTATCCCTTCCCCTATGACAACAACTTGAGATGCACCTGGACAATTGAGGTTGGCTCTGGCAACATTGTCAGGTAACTTCAGTTAGTTATAAATGATCTTATTCTGTATGTCCAATAAGAATGATTTAAAAAAGGTTTCTCTGTGGGCCTCAAAGAGGCAAGATTCTGTTTAATCTACAACTTAAATTTAAGAAGGTAATCTGACAACATCTTTTGTAATTTTTTGTGGCATATTAAATACAACAGAATGTCAGTGCAACTCGTAGGGCAGTAATTTAAAATTTAAGACCGTAAGCAATAACTAGGTTTTTAAAGAGATGAGGGAATAATATGTCTTTACATGCACTTTGACAGTGTTGGGGAACACCTTAAGGGCTACAGTTCTGCAAGTGTTGATGTTTCCTAGCTCCAAAACACCTCATTCAAATCAAATTGATCCAACAGTTTTAATGAAGAACTTCCGCAGTGCTTCATTAATTTTCATCAGGGGTGTTGGAGCAGAAATAATAAAAAAAAAAACAAAAAAAAAAAAAACAATACCTGCAGGACAGCAGCCAGTTTTTCCCCAGCACACCAGTAAAAACTATTTCCATTTCAAAATTGTATATGTAGTTTATAGACAAAGCCAGACACATAGCAGCTATGCTGCTAACAAGCACTCTCAGGGTATGACAAAGAAACTTCCTAGCTTGCTAGGCTACTATCTATCTGTCTATCTAGCGATCAATCTAGCTAGCCATCTCGCTCTCTATCTAGCTATGCAGCTATCTAGCTCACTATCTATCTAGCTATCAATCTCGCTCTCTATCTAGCTATGCAGCTATCTAGCTCACTATCTATCTAGCTATCAATCTCGCTCTCTATCTAGCTATGCAGCTACCTAGCTCACTATCTACCTAGCTAGCTATCTAGCTCGCTATCTCGCTATGTAGCTATCTAGCTCGCTATCTCGCTATGTAGCTATCTAGCTCACTATCTAGCTATCTAGCTATCTATCTAGCTGACTGGCTAGCTGGGTAGCTACAAATTTCTATTGATGTAGCTAGGCAGTGAGACATTATTTTCTCCTAAGTGACATATTATTTCTGCTTGAGTATTGAGGGTCTAAAAAACAACCTCTTGCTAAAGAATCAACTAGTGGTTTATTAGTTATATAATACACGCTGGATGAAAAAAGTGCCTGAAATGTCAAAACACAAGGCGGGTGGTCAGAAAGAAAGTGAAGCTAAAGTATTATATCACAAAAGACTTACTGTTCACTTCTCTCTGTCGGGTTGTATCTGTCAGTGCTCTGACACTGTCAGCCCTTCAGTTGTACACTGCTGTCCTGGCAGCGTGATGCTGATAGAAACATACAGTAGAAGCAGCTGCACAAAGTGAACAGCTATCTGTTATCACTGTCACACAATTCTGGCTTTTACAACCAATTGAAAACTCCATAAAGTCTCAGAAGACTTGATCCTGCTACCTAAAATCAAAACTACACTTTCAGTTATTGTTCTTGGTGATATCTGTATTTATACAACGTGGATCCAGTGTTCAATAATCAACTTCACTAAATTTAATTCAGTAAAGGTGTGAATTTGAAATACTGGAGTAAGCACATCCCTAATAAATAATAATGTTAATGAACATCATCAAAATATCATCTTCAGTGCAGCTACAAAAACCTCACTGTAAATTTGCAGAGTACAGAGTACTGGAACAGGACCACATCTTTGTGTTGTGTAAAAAGCACTGATGGCGGTGGGGGTGCATTTCACACATGAAATGCAGTAAACGCATTAATAACTGTTTTAAACACATTTATCTTTGATAAGCAACAGAACCTACAAACTGCCCTTTCAACATAAAGATTCTTCTCTGAAGTTAGATGCTATCAGGAGAAAACTTGCAGCAGCTCCATTAACAATAATGTGGAGAGAGACTGTGTCAGCACCAAGGGGAATGTTGCAGGGACATGAAACCTTTTTTTTTTTTCTCTCTCTTGGTTTTGAGCTCCTTGTATTACAGTGAAGCAGAACCCATTTGTTCTCAGAGGTGAATGTAAACACGTCATGATTTATAAAGTCAGCCACACTCCCACTCTTTGTTCGAAAAAGCTGCTTCTGACCAGCTCTTGATGAGATTGGTGATGAGTCTTTAGTTCTGTATTTCTCTACTTTGGAAGAAATTAAAAAGTACTAATTTTAACTTAAAAGCATGGATTATCTTTTTTAGAGTTCTGCATGCAGTCTTCATATGAATGTTTATATATTAAGCAAACAAAACTATTAACTGAACAAAACGTCTTTTAATAAATTAATCTCAGTAACTATGCACAGAGGATTACCGCAGTTTCAATTTTACCTGGCAAACTAAAAGAGTCATGTCTTTTATCTTTCTCTTTCAGTCTTCAGTTTCTTGCATTCGACACAGAAGCATCGCATGACATCCTGAAGGTATGGGATGGGCCTCCTGAGAATGAAATGTCTCTGAAGGAAGTCAGTGGTTCTCTGCTACCTGAGGGAATCCACTCCACTCTCAACATTGTCACTATTCAGTTCGAGACAGACTTCTATATCACCAAATCTGGTTTTGCCATTGATTTCTCAAGTGAGTATTCCTTTTTTGCTTTTTTTTCCCTTTAAGATTACGTAAAACATTTTTTTTTTTTTTGTTCTTTTTGGGCTTAATATTTGAATTTCTTACAGTGATCAAGAAATAACAGTGGGAAGCAAAGCATATCGACATATCTTGGTGTTTTTTTGTAAACTTTAACCATGTATTTCTGAGCAGTCAAAGCTTGAGATATTTTGAAGTCTGTTGTTTCCACTTTGTTCGTGGCTGTAATGCTAATGCCATTTGCGTTCTGCTGATGGCTAGTTTAAAAATGAAAGCACCTGGAATCAAGTGGAAAATGAAACACCGTGTATGCCGTGGAGAGGTAGATGATTCTGTAAATGCTTTCATTTTAGCATTAAGGCATAGCAGCCTAATGTAAAAATCAATGAAATGGAATTCAGTGCTCTGCAAAATGGAATTGATTTTGCAGATGCATACTGTACTTATATACTTTGCTTGCCTGTGGCTGCTGGTTTTCCCAACCAAAGAGCAATGTAGAGACACAGTTATATACCTGAGAATACACTGCTATTAAATATGTATTCATAGGATAGCTTACACTTCAGATAATGGTGGAAATGAAATACAATATTAAGGGCTAAAAGTTAAATATGGACTTTCAGTTGAAATGTAACATTCCTTCCTCACTGATTGACAGATTCATGTGGATTTTAAGCATAGGTCTTGGTATAAAATTACATGCAGTCACTTGAAATTTAATGCCATGCAAAATGCTAAGACACAATATGCATGATTATTATCTTTTGTCCCACAGATTATGAATATTCTTCTCTGTCCTACAATTTTTAAATCAAGTAATTAAATGTGTTCTTTGTGTAGAAACCATCTGTTTATCATGTCCAATAAAAAATGAGCTTTGCCCTTTAACTGCATTTCTTTCATACTAATCCACTTTTTCATTATGTACAATTTTATTCTAAGACACACAAATAATTTTCAATAAAGCAGATAAAAATGTACTGAGGAATCCATGAGATATTGCCAGGTTACTGAAAGCACTAGGTTGTTGCTGTCTGTGTGCGTGTGTGCTCCCTTTGCTTTTACTGAGCCCACGTGTGCATTTGCTGCTGAAGGTGTGAGTCACGAGTGTGTATGTGTGTTTGCCCTTCAGGTTCGCTTGCGACAGCCTGCAGAGATCCAGGTATTCCCATGAATGGCAGTCGCAACGGAGAAGGGCGGGAGCCCGGTGACTCTGTGACCTTCTCTTGTGATCCGGGATATGAATTGCAGGGAGAGAGCAGAATCACTTGCATCCAAGTGGAAAATAGATACTTCTGGCAACCCAGCCCTCCAAGCTGCATCGGTGAGGATGAGGGAAATAGTGTGACTTGGAAAGAGAAGGTTGGATGTGTAAAGGCGATACAGAGGGGTATATAGATTGGAGAGAGTGAGGGAAGTGTAGGGAATCAGAGAGAGAGAGGAAATGGTGAGAGGAGGGGCAGAGAGTTTGTCCACTGTGACTGCAGCAGAGACAGTTTCTTTCTCATGCATATCTTTAAAACACATGGAGGTTAGGAAAGACACTTCAGATATATTAAGGCTTTTGCCAGCTCTTATGTGGACAAATCCACTTCTGTTGCTGCTTAGATACAGAGGGCTCTACTGCCTCTTAAAACATTGCCTTATTAGAGCTTAACAGCCAATTACTTAACAATGCAATTAGAAATTATTACACAAGCATCATGATGAGGTGTTACACAGAGCACAGTCGCAATCGTGTTCAACATTTCATGGTACTGACACGTCAGCTGCTAGTTTACGCATTAACTTAAAAACACAAATAAAGTTAGGCATTACATTTTTGCTCAGAATACCATGCAAAAAGTGGAATGATATATTGACTAAAGGTTACATTGTTTTCTGAAACAAGATCTTAAAAAGAGAGACTCTCTGCTGATTTGTCTGAGTAAATTCAAGCTATCAGTTATTTGCTCCAGAGTCATCTCATTGTAAAACTGCAGTTATAGCTGCCCTTAGTCATAGTTTGTGAAAATCTAATACTTTCAATTGCACTGAATTTATGTACTGTATATTTATTTAATTTGGTAACTGAATTATATACATATCATCTTAGAGAAATCAGTAATGCAAACACAGAAACCTTTAAATACCCTAATTTTTGTTGATCATTTTCATTCCAGGTTATCAATTTTGAATAATTGTTGAAAATGTTTTACATTTTACATTTCCAAATTCAGCTTAGCTAAAGACATACCAGGACAAACACATCTTTCTGATCATTGTATCTTTCTCAGTGCTCATCATCTGTTTTGTTCTTTATTTCTCAAGCTCCATGTGGTGGGAATGTGACTGGGTCTTCTGGATTCATTCTCTCTCCAAACTACCCACACCCCTATCCACACAGCAAAGACTGCGACTGGCTAATTGCAGTTCACTCTGACTATGTGATTTCCCTGGCTTTCATCAGGTAATATGACACTTCATCATACAGTTTAAAACCTTTGGGATAGGTGGAGGTTTGGACCACATGTCGGGAAAACTGTTGTGCTGTCATTTTACCACGATGAGCAGGAGGGAGCAAACACTGACTGAATCAGATTCCTCACTGTAGTTTTGGATATTTGGTTGGTTAGAGGTCGCAGTTTGCAATTAAAATGGCTCAAATAACTTGCTACAGTGCTACATGTTGTTAACATATGTTATACATATATACTGTATGTATATACACACATACACACGCATATATAAATGTGTGTGTGCAAACACAACAAGTGTGTGTGTGTGTGTGTGTGTCTATATATATATATATATATATATATATATATATATATATATATATATATATATATATATATATATATATATATAAAAGTTGCTTAATATAGCATTAAAGTGCTATGTTTGTAGTAGAAGTCTTCATGTGCATCAGTGTAATACTGTAATGGTGGTGCATCATAATACTTTGTCAATATTACCCGACAAAACCAGAACAAAGTCCCAAATAAACTGATTATTTATACAATGACCAAGCATTTCAATCAAACTTCCACACAGATTCCAGCCAAACTGCAGCCCCAATACACATGCCAGCAAAGATACTTAAGAAGCCAGCCAAGTCATGAAACCTCAGCATCATATTCACAGTTTGCAATGATCCAAATCAAGCAACAGTGATAGTAAATAAACATGCACATTGCCAAGATGAGGCATGGCATCTACACAAGGCGAGGCAAGTTTCTTTGTAAAGCACAGCGTGATTTGTGCTTTACAGAGACATGGAAACATCTGAAAATAAGAAGCATAATTTAAAGTAAAAAGAGAAAGTAACACAAACATTCCATAAAAACAATAGTAAAAACATGTTAAAAAATTTAAAATACCGATTTGAACCTTTGAAGACATTATTTTGAAATACTGCTGAAAAGAGGTTGAGCTTTAATCTGGATTTAAATAGACTGAGTGTTTCAGCTGATGTGAGGTTTTCTGGCAGTTTGTCCTAGATGTGTGGAGATTTGATGATCAGGTCATCTAGATCCAGTTTTTGATCAGTTTTGGATCCAGATGACAATCCAGTGGAAATCAAAACAAATGCTGCATTTACCACAAAACATTATGTCTTGAAAAATAACTCCTTAGTCTATATTTTTCTGTTGATGCATAATGCTAACCACATGACTGAGACGGAGCTGCTAGTTGTGGCGTTGGCTGACCCCGCTCTTCATGAAGTCCAGTTTTTGTTAGTCCTTGGCTATCTAAAAAAAAAACATGTTCTGAACAAGTAGTACTAAATCTAATCATATTCTTCCTTTAGCAATTGTGCATTAAAAAGATATATAACTCAGGAATACATGAAAAACAAAAAAGTAGTTGTGTCCAAGAGTGTCTGCCCACTATTCAATTTTGTCCACGTCTCTTTAGCTAGGTAGCAAATACACAACTAGCAAGGCTAGCTAGCAGACTCCAGTGCATCATAGAATAGTCCAAGATAAAACTCTAAATACTACAAGTTTAAAAGCATCTGATATATGATCAAATAAAGTATTTATTAAAATTTTAGAAGGCTTTAGATTAAATAATTTATTTGTCTGGAAACAGCAGGACAAATATACTATTTTAGTTTGCAACAAGTAGAGATGGGTATTCACCAAGAGTGACCAGGTCGGGTCCTCAAGATCTATTATCCTGCAGCTTTTAGATGCAACCCTTCTCCAGCAAACCTGAATCAAATGAATGGCTCATTGCCAGGCCTCTGCAGAGCTGAATAACAGCCAGATGAAGGAATTCAGCCATCTGATTCAGGTGTGTTGAACAAGGGATGCATATAAAACTTGCAGGATTTGAGGGATTTATGTGAATTGAGCAGCTGGAAAGCTAGAAAACATTAAATGTTAAAACAAACAAAACAAAACAGTTTATTCAGTTTATTGTGCTGTGGTTTACAGGATTATTCGCTCCCTAAGCCTGTCGTATGTTTGAAACTAGCCTGAAACAGAATGGACTCAGTTTTCAGTGGATGTGCAGCAGCACAGGTTGTAATGTGGAATTGCTTGTCCTTGCTGTGGAACCAGGTACAACATCATAGTATTGAGCAAAGTTGGTCATGTGTGTCAGCAGACAGACCTGAGTTTGAGTTTAGGTGTATTTGGAGATAGCAGATGGCAGCATCCTCTGCAGTCATCAGAGAGGCCGTCCAGCTACCTTGTTGAAATATGGTGAAACGAGATTGCTAGGTAAGCCCTGCATGGGCGAGTTGTGATATAAATGCGGCTGATTTTCTGTGCTGAATAATTTCAAGACTGTGACACCTACATTATTAATAAAAATCTACGTATGCTCTACGTACAATACCAGAAGAAGATACACAAAGATGCACCTTTTGGCAATTTTCATAAACGGTCTTTTTTGACTCTTGGGTCCTGTTTTTATTGTCATTTCATAAAGCGCACTAGAAGGCGCATTGATGGTACTTCTCTGTACTTCCACACACTTTGCCTGCTCTCATAGCAAAGGAGAAAAAAAATGCCAGATTTTTTTTTTTTTTTTTCAACTTTGTCCTTCAAAACAAACACATAATAGAGTTACCACAATGATGTTTTTCTCTCTTGGGAACCCCAAATGAAAGGATGGAGTTATGATTTTAAATTGAAGTTGCCTTGATCCAACTCAAATGCAATTATCTCCAAGCTATTTACATTTTTGTCATAAACTATGCTCATTATTTTGAAAAACAAATGCTCTTCTCCCTCCTGGTGCAGCATGAGATTTGATATACAGCACAACAATATGAAACGATCTTTTCACACTGCATTGCCGTTGCCGTCTGGGAAGGCTTTGTGCCACTGCAGTGTCACAACAATTTAATCTTTCCTCACCTCTTGGGGGAGATATCCTTTTTTTATCTCCTTGTCTGGAGATGCAAAACAAATCGCTTGCCATGACTCTGTTTTTGCATGGCAACATGCATGCTCATTTTAAAACCTAATGTCTTTTTAATCTCTCTTGCACACTTTGCAGACGGGGGGGTTAATACTTGGCTAAATAATGACTGTTTTTATCTCTCATGTGTTTGTTTCTTTCACTTGTTGCAGCTTCAGCATTGAGCCAAACTATGATTTCTTGTACATCTATGACGGACCAGATAGCAGCGCTCATCTCATTGGCAGTTTCCAAGACAGTAAACTTCCAGAGAAGATTGAGAGTTCTTCCCACTTCATGTACTTGGCATTTCGTAGCGATGGTTCTGTGAGCTACACAGGCTTTCACTTGGAATACAAAGGTACTTTAAATGCTTGTGCAAGTTATAATTCTGTGTTGATTTTCACTAAAAACTGTTTTAAAGCTTGGGATTTGGTTTAGAATGAAAATAATCACATTGCAATGAATGAGTAATCATGATTTGAAAATATAATACTGGACAAAGTTACTTGTCTGGCCTTAAGTCCTTTTAACGCAGTTGCCGCATTTGTGCATTTTTAATAAGTCTTATTTAATAAAACATATCCCTTCACTTTGTCAGTCTGCATTTATTCTAATTTATGCCCAAGTAGGAGTCTCTCTCATGTTACATAGTTGTCACTGTAGTAAAAGCTTTGTTCTTTTTGATTGGCAGCAAAACTGCGGGAGGCTTGTTTTGATCCAGGGAATGTAATGAACGGCACCAGAATGGGTACAGACTACAAGCTGGGATCTATGGTGACGTTTCATTGTGAGGCTGGCTACTTGCTACAAGGCTACTCTACCCTGACATGTGTCATGGGCAACAGCAAGAGACCTGAGTGGGACAGAGCCAAACCAAGTTGTCAAGGTAGGAGGGACAATTTTAAAACTAAAGACCAAAGTAGTAAAACATTGCATTCATTTATTTTTTTATTTTTTTTTTTTTATAATTTATGTTACAAATAATGTGTGTTTGTGTGTCTTAAAGCTTTATTGTGTTGCACACAATTTGCATGGATAAAAGTTCAAGTACTCCAGTAAATTAGCACAAAAGTATGTGTCTGTATCTAGGAGGGATGTTCAAAGTTGGTCCTTGAGGGCCGATGTCCTGCAGGTTTTCCATGTATCCCTGTTCCAACAAACCTGACTCGCATTAAGTAGTCACTGTGCAGAACTTTTTTGGCTGTTGAATCCATTTAATGGAAGCCAGGTGTGTTGGGACAGGGATTGCCAGGATACACCGAAAACCTGCAAGACATCAGCCTTCGAGGACTGACTTTGGACACCTAAGGTATACAGGGATCATTATGAAACTTGTTCATTTTGATTATGCCATACTGAGGTAAACTATGTACATCAGTGTAACAAAGCTTATTTTCTAACTACATTTTAACTTTATATTATTTTGTGACAATATCAAGGAAACAAAGAGCCACTTTCCTTAAACCGTAAATTAAATTCAATCACAAACTCTTCTTTTGAATATCCAGTCAAATACCTAACATGATCGGATTCTATCAGTCATGTCTGGTTTCACCATGACCTTGTCAGCTCAATAACAATAAATAGCAACAGAACCTGACTTCATGGTCTGCTTTGCAGAGATCCATCTTCCCCAAAATAGCACCTTAGGTCCTCCTGCAGGATCCCAGAGGCAATTCCAAGTCACACAAGATATGAAATCCCTTCTGTGCATTGCAGTTTCTTCCCTGCGGCCTTATCCCACATGGGTATGCCTAGAAACCTCTAAAGTAGGGTGCCCTGGAGGCATCCTAATCAGATAGCTGATCCACCTTAACTGACTCTTTTTGACACAAATGAGCATAGGCTCTTCTCCAAATGCTCTCCGTAAATGTCTGGGCTCATTACCCCATCCACCAGCTGAGAACAGTGTCGTTATAGAAAAAAAAAACTAATTTGGCCATTTGTATCTTCAGCCTCATGCTTTCAGACCCAAACGTTCAGCTTGTGAGTGGAGGTCAGATTGTAGGCTGAATAGTGAATCAAAAACTTCTTTTTTCGCTTTCCGCTACGGTGTTTTGGTTCAAATACCCGCATTGCAGCAGATGGCTTGTCCCTCTGTCCTTCTAACCCTCCAAAGATCTCAAGATACTAAAAATCTCTTGTATAGGAAGGCAGCTTATCCCAAGCCATAGTGAGCAATCCACTGATTTTGAGGAGCAAACCATGTCCTCGGAGGTTTTGTGCCTTATCCCTGCTGCCTCCCAGATTGGGGTGTGGTCACCTTCTAGAGAAGACAGGATCCTTTGGCAACATATTAATATCCTTTCCATGAATATCACAAACAGAATTGGAGATGATGGAAAGCCTCAGTAGAATCCCACAACCACTAGAAATATGGTGCAGTGGACACTGACACAGCTCTCACTTTGGTTTTACTTTGTCTGGTGGAGTCCAATAAGTCCAATAAGAATCACTGATCTTATCAGATCAGGCAGGCTATTTCTCCAATTGATCTTTCTTAAGGTTTCACTATAAATACCTATGTGTGCTTCAGTAAATCTAGATTCCACAGATGAGAAACCCCTCCTGAGATACCCCTGAGACTTTAAGAAGGGTATTTTTGGCTACTGTTTGGTTCATAGGCATCTTATAGCAGCCACAATGCTTCACCTTATGACATAATTTAATTCTAAAGTGGCTATGTCATTGTGAGTTGCTGTACCACATGTTATGAAAGAAGGTAAAAGGGAAGGTATCAAAAAACTATCCTGTACCTCTACCTCCATTAGTATGACTCCATTTATAATATTTGAAGTATTTAGTATGCTAAGGTCAATTTAGAATTCAGCTCTTATTCTCAGCAGTGTGGACGGGAAGCCCTTATTTTCACACCAGGGAACAGTTCATTACTTTTACAGTTGGCACCTGGGTAACTGAGCAGCCCTGAGGATAAGTACATTACTAAAGAGACTGTCTGTCTGGATCTCACCCTTAAGTATTTTCACTTTGAGACTAAATCTGAACTGAAAACCTAACTGGGCTGAAAGTAATGTCCCAACATATGGTCAGCTCCTGTTCCTTTACATTATTTAGCAATAAGCTGAGGTAGCCGCTATTTCCCATGTACATAAATTTCCTTGCAAAGTGTAGGATTTGCTATCTTCACAGTGTGCAAACATAAACACAACTTTGACTGCACCAAGTCAATTAGCACAATTAGCAGAACAGATAAACTGCAAATATGCTTCCTGTGTTTCACAACAGGTTGTCTTAACACCCATACTTGCTTTTTATCTCTGCAGCAAGATGCTGTCATTATGCTGTCATTTGTTTTGTTTGACATAGATGTGTTGTGTAATTTGGGTCAACGTCAATAGGTAGCCTATTTGAAAACTTGTCTTTGTCAATCTGCATTATTTAAAATATTTATCAAACAGTGTGCTTCACAGCTATGATGGGAAAACTTGAATATTTTTGCTAGCTCGAGTTTGTTGAGTTACTTTCTAAAGAGAATCAGGTATGGATGCATTTGAGCCTGAGTTGATCAGTGTACAGAAACCCATATGCACACACAAGCTCCACTCAGTCCCATTCTTTCTGATTCATATAAATAAAACTGATTGCCTTTGTTCAACAAAAATAACATACAGTGAATCATTTTCCTCCTCATCTGACTTTTAATCCAGGGAGGCAGTTCTACTAGCGGTAAAAGTGCCCTGCTGATAGGCTGGTGGTGAGCAAATGAGTGATTCGTTCATTTTGCGAGTCAGGGCAGGCTACTGTGAGTAACTGCATGATTCATCTACAGCTCATAGCAGGGAGCACGATAGTCATGGCCAGGGAAAGGAAACCAGAGCTGTTGCTTTCATGCTAAGACAGTGATTAGCTTGATATATTTCTACAAATGCAGTTAGATAGCAGTAGTGTGTTGTCTGGTCTTTTATTTGCAGTTAGCTGGCTGATGTAAGCTGGGATGGGTCAGTGAATGACTAAATAAGAGGCGGAAAGTCTCATGAGTCAGTTAAATGATTTGTGAGCTTTAAACAATTTGCTCCTGACAGCACGGTCATCAGATTTTCTGTTAGTTTTAAATATTTAACTCAATCCAAATAGAAACATTTTTCAGTTGCAAGATTTGTCAGGATTTCTTTTCATCTCAGTCGGAGTGCTGGAGTCTCCCACAATGAGTTCATCTCCAGAGTACACTGGCCTGCTTGGTGAAAGTGCACAGTGGTTTCTGAATAGATACAGCTTCTGGGTCCAAAATACATTCATTTACCTTGGAAAAATCAACATTAAGCTGAAATGAAATGGGAAAGGAGCTGCACATGCAATGCTATGATTTCCAAAAGGTTGTTGTTACATAAACGTGCATTCAACTATATGTTGTTTCTTTTTTTTTTTTTTTTTTTTTTTTTTTTTTTTTAAATCTATTTACTGATTTGTTGTGCTTGTTCACATTATAAAATGTATTCATGAGATGAAAGTTAGATGATTTTCTATAAAAGCTGGTTAAATGAGGGCCTGGGCCTGTGGAGATCATTTTCTGTGGACAGAAGATTTGTAGAGATTTTAGACCAAAAAATGAGATAATTAACTATTTCAGGATTATCTGCATCCAAAATCCAAATGTAAAAACCAAAAAACAGTCAGGTAGACTATTCAGGATCATGCAACCTGATAATAAATGGTGCAAAAAGAAGTGTAGGATTTATGAGTTGCTGAGTCAAATTCGAGAATCATCAAATTGTTCAGAACAAAGGGACTACTGCACAGGCAGTAGTACATAAATCCTTATTTTAATTGTATTGAACATTTACACAAAGATAACCAGCCTAATTTCACCAGAAACCAGGAGCTGCATAAACCTAAGGAGCGGTGAACAGGGAGTAAGAAAAATAAAAAGTAAAAAAAAACCGTGTAGTCTGTGAATATAGTTGTCCAAGATTTGCATTAAACGAGCAACTTATTGCACAAAAGTATTGTGGTTGTCAAAAAGCATTGCAGATTAGCACATCCCACCATCACCCACCTTTCACCTTACAAGCATTTTTGTCTTTGTCTCTCTGAAACATATTTATCGTGCGTGCATATGTTTGCATTTTTCCACTATTCATTTCAATTTAAAAAAATAATTTAAGAATTAGTGTAGTCAGTGAAATATAGTTTTAATGTAGTAACCCAGGGTTTAATATTTTTAAAAGAGCTATTTTCATTGCATATTTTAACATTTCACCCAATGCATCCAGTACATTAGGTTTGTTGTTGCACTGTAATGTTCCCCTTATCTATTTAAATGAAGGGAATTTAAATACTGGGTCAGTGTCAAGAAATGTTATCAGCTAAAAGTCTCAGAACAGCAGAACACCTTTATTTTCAGCCCCTGTTGTAATTTTAATTATAAAATATTCTCTTTAACTGTGAAAGTTAGTTGTCTCTTGAATTTTAACTGACTAGGTACTTAAAGTACCTTTAAAATTAAACTTGAAACAACATTATATGTCTCAGACCCTCGTCTTATATAATGAGTATATTTAACATCTTTTACTGTGCAGCTCGGTTATTCTTGTCAATCTTTCACAGAGCACAGAATTATTGGTTGTGAATTATGTCCGCTTCTCTATTGCAGCACACTGAAACCATTACTGTACATCCTGACAGCCCTCCTTTTCTCCACGCTGCTCTCACCTGCTGCAGATAGGCAACCCAGTGTGGCGTTTCCCTTCAGCTGCTTTCTCAGATTCTCATTTTGCATCTTTGTCAGAAAACTTTCCAATTTGTTTTCAAGTCATGTTTGAGTGCAAGCCTCTTGCTTCTACAAGAATTAAATCGAGATAACTTACTCATCCATTTGTCTACATTAACACCTCTCCCTGCGTCTTGTGTTGCTGGGTGAAGCAGGAATGGCACGTGCAATGTGCAGGCCACAGGAGGTGTAGAGCAGCTGGTGACAGCTTCCCTACAACAAATGAGTGTGTGTTTGTTTACTGTTGAGGGTCCCACACCTGATGGCTCAGTCCGTGTGGTCTGAGTTAACTGCGTAAGGGGGTCTCGTGGCCAATTAGGTACATCATTAAGAGCTTAAGTTAAGACTCTGAGTTATGATGCAGGTGCAGGACAGACTTTGGCCTATATTAACAAAGCAGTTTTCCAGTTGAATATATGCCAATAGTTTTAAGTAAAAATGAGGTGATGGAAGCAAACTGGGGTTTGATTTTTGTTCTGAGCCAACAGTTGGTGAAAACAGGTTGGCTTCTCCCTTGTGGGTGTGAGCCGCATACCTTCGTAAGAAAGTGCATTACTGCATATTGATATAAATCGATGCACTTAACAGAAATGATTTTAGGGTGAAATTTTCTCAGTTTAAGATTATAACACCTGATCATCTTACTTTGGCAGCACATCAGCTGTGATGCCATTGATAGCATGCAGATGGAAATATTAAATATTTAGCTGATAATACTATTAGTTGAAGATAAATACATCTGAAGAAAAAGGAGGCTGCAAGGATATAAAATGAAAATGTGCAGAAGGACCACTTCGTCCTTTTAATTCCAATGTTCCTTTTTGAACACATAAAAGGCTACAGCTGTTGTGAGACTCATCTTCCAGTTGGGTCTTAGTAGTGATGCTAGAAGTAGTAGTGTAGTAGTGTGGTGCTATGTGGCAAGGCAAAAAAAAAAATCTGCTCACAGTTAAAGTACTACTTATGTGGTATTTTTTGACTCCACAAACTCTTTTCAGGTAAATACAATGATAGAAACGCAGAATCAGAGCGACTCCAGGTTTATTGTGACCAAAAATGGCAGAGCTGGTGAAAATCTTTAATACACAGTGAAGCATGTCTTCATATTTTAGGCAAGTTTAACGTGTTTTATGGAGAAGACTGTTCAGAATGCTTTACATAAAACATTAAAAGCATCACAGACTGTGAAAATAAAGCATTTTTAAGTCGTAAAAGGCAGCAACAGATTACAAAAATTACAATGAAATCAAAATAGAATTAGAAATTTAAACTTAGTGTGGAAAGTTAAGTTACCTTGCAGATTTTACAGTTGCGTGAGTAAAAGAAATTATTTTAAACGAGACATAAAAGTGGTAAAAGTTTCATCTCCCCTAGCTGTGGTATTTAACTCAGTGCTGAAACTAAATAGGGGTTTTGGATGATAAATTTAAACAAATGGTGTGAATGTCCATATTTAAAAGTTGTCAGGCCCAGTGGTTAATTCCCAGCACAGCCAGCTGAAGTCTTCTTTGAAGCTTTGCATGCTTATTTTATTTTATTTTCATGACTGAACTGTTCAGACTCAACCACAGGGAGTGTGAGTGCACAGCGAGGTTTCGGCACAGACAATAGTTCTGGTGATTTCTTGCTGGATTGCTTTGGGGCCTTGTGTTACTGAAAGGCAAACCTCTAGCCTGGGATGCTAAAAATGCTCCAGTTTTACACCTCCATCCTTATTCTACCCCAACTGGTCTCACTGTTTCTCTCAAGAACCAGGACTATAAATAAATAAGGGAATGACGCTGCCATCATCATGTTTGACTCTGAGGCAAAGTAAGGCAAGAGAAGTTTATGTTAACAGCACATTTCATGTACAAGTCAATTCAAAGTGCTTAATCTCGAAAAATGTATGAAAAGCCTCACAGCGGGGTGCAGGAAGCATTAAAACAAACTTTAAAAAAAACTTACAAGAAATTAAATGAAAAGACAAAAAAGTAGATAAAATGCACTAAATAAAAGCTACAGTGAGAGGAATTAACAGTTATTTTAATAAAAAGCAGCAAATAAAATGATTTTGACCTTGATCTAAAGTGTGTGAGTGTTTCTGCAGACCTGCAGACTTCTGGGAGTTTGGTCCACATGTCCGGAAAATAAAAAACACTGAACGTTACGTCTCCATGTTCGGTTCTGCCTCTGGAAACAGAAAGTAGATTTGACCCTGATGACCTGAGGGATCGGGTTGATTCATAACAAACCTTTATCTGTAACAGCAGAATTTTGAAGTCAGACAGGAAGCCAGTGTAAAGATCTGAGTATCTGAAGACCACGCCTCGATGTGAGGGCTCTACTGTATCAGGACTGTGATACATATATTTGTTTTTTTCCTCCATGTGCAGTTGGGAATCGTGGCATGTAGCTTTATATTTATTTCATTTTATCAGTCAAATTGACCTCTCTTGGTCAAGCATGCATAAGGAGGCTTTTCGGCTCACCTCCTGCAGGCTCTCATGTGCCTTTTAGCCAGAAAATGGTTTCTGACTGTCATGAGGACAAAAGGGATTGGCATATTGTTGCGCTTTATCTTCTAGTTTCTTTCCTCTTCACAAAGAACAATTAAATCTGCTTCATTGTGATCCTAAGTTGTTGTTTTTAGTTCCTGATCAGATCGTCTTGTGCTTTAATTTGAAGAAATGAACAAAGCACCTTCTGTATATCGGTGGACACACTTAATGTAAATCTCTCGAAGCAAACTGTTTGGAAAAACGCACTGATTTAAGTCGCAAGGCATGCAACACCTGTGTGAATGTGTTATCTAAGCATTTTAAAGATGAAAAGTTTTTAACCCTGTAAACATGACTCAGGTTTTCTTTTATGTCTGTTTAGACCTAACTCTCTTTTTGAAAATGTCCCCCAAGTGTTTCTTAAAAGCGAAACTCCTTTCCTACGCTGTCGAGAATTATATTTGTCAGCAGGGTTTTTCTTTTCACCTTATTTTGTGAACTGCTTACCTAGCACTTATGCCAGTTAAAATAAATTTACTGATTATATTTTATGGCATTATTTCCCCGGGTAATATAAGACGGTTGTTTTGACATTTGTTAACTTCTCTGTTGCTTGCCATTCTCCTCCCTGTAGCTCCCTGCGGAGGTCACCTCACTGGTTCAGAGGGAACCGTTTTGTCCCCAAACTACCCACATAACTACACCAGAGGCCAGAGCTGTGTCTACGACATCTATGTCCGCGGAGACTTTGGTAAGCTTAAAGCATCATTTTAAGGTTTTAGTTTTTATTAAACCACTTCTTCAAGCCATATGTGGTATAGTTGTTGAAGCATGTCCTTTTTAAAATGCAGAAAAGCTTGAGAGAAATAGTTGTTAGTCTTTTCTATATATTCTTCAGATGAGGGTAGATGGTCTGAAGAAATGGAGGCTAACCACCTAAACTGGTCATAGGTGACAGGAAATTACCAGACAAACTTGAACGATTCATTTCTATGTAGAGTTTAATTTGTGTTTCATCCTTTCCAGTGTTTCGTACCTTAGAATTTCATGTCTGTGCACTGCTACTGATTAAAGAGTTAAATGAACTTTCGGCTGCTGGGATGATGTTCAGTCCATTTAGACTCATTTAAAACCACATTTTTCTGAGGTTGGACTTAATCTTCCAACAATCAGTCAGTGAAGGAAACCACTGGTATGTATCTGATGAAACCTCAATGAATCCATGTGGCTGAATGTTACCATTCCAGATCAGCACTCAGCTGTGGGAGGGCAGCTGCTTCCTCTGCAGCATTCAAGTTGAAATTCGCTCTGAAGAATGACTGACTGTTTTTACGGCTTCAGTACAAAAGTTGAAAGCAGAAAGGGTTTTGAATAGAATTGATTGTGTTGACAGGGGGAAAAAAAGGCTCTTTACAGTTGGTAATGGAGTGGAAGGTCAAAAAATGAAGGGCTGCTGGGAATAGATATGGCAAGAGAAATCTCAGGCACCCCGCTTATCTAAGCGCATCTGCACATGTTTAATTCAGCAAAGATCTCAGAAAGACCTGGATGTGTTTCTGCTCAATATTCTATGTTATCCATAAGGAGCTGCAGAGATATGAGCAGATGTTCATATTCTGTAGACCGCGGTAGATTTTAAACGCACATTCATCCCCTGTGTGATGATCCAGTCCAAGTGTTTTTATCCTCTGTTGCCATTACCTGCTGCTCGCAGTATCCAGGAACCTACAGGTCTTTGTTTTTAAATAAATATTGCATACAAATAACGGCCATGCTTAAACTGCCTGCAAAAGCTTAATGGAGTGTAGAAGTCACCAAGCAACTTTCCCAGATGGGTCTATGAATTTATTCTCTGGAATGTACTGTGGAGACAGAGGCTATTGATGACCAGCAGGACTGCTGTGGTGTGGCTGAAAGGGAATGCAGCTGTATTCTAACTGTGCACCTGGGATTCACAGTTTAGGTACAACAAAATGAAAATGCTGGGATAACAACTAAAGGTATGATACAAACTATTTACATCACATGCCATTAAAATTACTACCAATGTAGAAATCTTTAGATTAAAAAGAAGAAACTAAAGATAGGTCTCTAGCTGGCCTTGCATCTGAACATCACAAGTTCAAACCAGCAAAGCTTTTGCTGTTATAACAGTCAGTGAAGCAAAGCTTGTTTGCACATGCAAATATGTTTCATAAAACACCATATTGCAGCAACAGCAGCCATTAATTTATATATTAGCTTCTTTCAAAGTGATTTTATTGCTTTAATTGTGCGAGTTGCATTAAATTACAAGTGACAAGTACTTCACAAAGTCCGGCATTTAGTATTATTTTTACCTTCACACAGGACTGTTTAGAGAGAAACTCTTTATTTTCCCTTCTGTAATGGCTTGGCGGCAGAGTCTGGCCTTTAGGCTGTGTTATAACAAGCATCACATTTCAGTGTCTAGTATACAGGTGATTGAAATTTGTAAGAGCCCTGGGTAGAGTGTCAGATGTGTGTCTTTGCGTGTCCCTTGTGTGACCCGTAGCGTTCCATAATCCTTTCATTGTGTCAGCCTGCTTGGCACCGGCAGGAAAAACATCATCTCCTGCCTGTGGCCCAGTGACCTGAGGGTTTTACACTCGGGTTGTATGATTAGTGTTATGTGGCTGTGCGTCTTGTGGTGTCAGAAGTGCAGCCACTACTAGGGTTGCCTAAAATACTATATGACAGTGTTTTGAGGTGGAAAATATGATTAATCATGTTGCATTATGGCTGAAATATGCAGTGCATCCAGTAATTATTTATGCAAATCTTGACATAATCAGTCACTTTGCGGATTGATAAAGTGTCGTTGGGGAGTTTGAAAAATTTAGCTTTATCTAATTAACTGATTATTTTTTTCTGTAAAAATCTGTGAAATTTCTTTTGATTGGAAAATAAGACAACATTTTTCTTCTTGGCATCTATTTGGCAAAAAAACTGTGTAAAATACTACATGCATGAAACTGTGCATTTTTTTGATACAAGAAACACTAGAAAACATCTTGTCAGAGGGACTTGATAGTTTGTATTGTCATGTTACTGACTGGTAGTTTGAGATGTGTTACCAGGGTATCTCTTAATCTATATTTCACATTTAGCAATTCTCATAGACTTGTTATTATTTCAGCTAACATACTTCCTATTTGAATCTGTTTTATCTGCCTCTATTCAATTTCTTTGTTTAAACTGCTGCACGCTGCAATATTCTTTCATAACATACTTTGGGTATGACTTGGTGCAATCTAGGCTTTTGAATATACTAAGAAATTATATGCATGTCCAAAATTCAGTATTTCTAAATTTAGCTTTTCACAAAACGGCCACAGAATTTATGCTGAGCTGTTTCATTAAATAAGTTTTTTCATATTTCCTTTATCTTTCTTTTATGAAAAATATTTGTTGGTTAGATATTAATAAATTAACACAAATATAAATGTGAAAACTACACAGGTTTAGAATTGGAAGGATAATGCAAGTATAAGTATAAAAATACATGGTTGGGGTGTATCATTAAGTCTGAGGTCTGCTTTGTATTGAAGAATAGGCAACAGGTAAAATAACAGTACAGAAGGCAACTTTTACAGAACAATATCAAGTGTTTGTGCTCTGCATTTGGAAACAAAACAGAGAAACAAACAAAAAACCTTCAGGCATTTTGTCATATTAAACAATAATTTAGTAAATGCTATAAACTGATAAATAGGAGGTTAATAGGGGTTGAAAGAATGCAGCCATTAGATGTTGGTTTGCAATGTGCATGCCGTATTTAACTTGATCATCACAGAACACATCTAAGTTAAAGTTGGTGGCATCTTGTTACTAACAAAGCAAAATAGAAGTGGACTGCAGGCTCCCAACAGCTTGAGCTTGTTTGTGTGTGTGAGATGCTGGGATACACAGAACCAGTTGAACGTTTGGACGTGCCAACCCATTTACTTTGAGAAGTCATCTTTCATCATTCATCAATAATCTGTCTAACAGTGCACAGAAGATTGTGGTTTAAAGTGGCAAGAAAATCCTTCTGGTCTGTATGGTTTTAAATGTGATTGTGAATGACAAACTCTCTTGGTAGTACTGGTTGTTTTCAAGCCCGAATGTCAGTACGTACCCAGATGCTTACCAGCTGTGTGCTCCTGCTTTGCCACTCACTTGATGAGACAAGACCACGACTATTCTGTCTGTCTGAAGAAGTTAGAGGGCTTGTCCTGTGTCATTTTTTTTTTTTTTTAGCATTGTTTGCATTGTGTGTGTTTTAAGATGATCTTACAGTGTATGGGCTGGCGGTGACAGTGAATTGGTAATGTTAACCCATTCTTTGCTGTTTTGATGCCATGAATGTCACACTGCAGTTTATGTAGATTTATTCTGCAACTAAAATTGTCTTTATTGTGGAAAAGAAAACCAAATAAAAACAAAAAAGACCTTTGGATAGGTGTGAACATACTTTTGTATGGGATATCATTAAGGGCTAGAGTTACTAAATAGTGAAGTGGTCATCGTTACAAACATTGCTAATAGCAGGGTCAACCTACGTTATTTTCCTCCTGAAACTTAATCAGCATGTAATTTTAGTACGTTTTCTTTGAATAACATAACTTATACTTATTTCTATTTTGTAGAAGGCCGACTGGTTGCCACTGACATGGGAACTCTGCACATAACTGCTCACATCATGCTGTACTTATAACATTGTTCATTATTAGCCAGGTCATTCATTTGTGAGCTGACATTTCTAAACCAACTGTGTGTACAACTTATGTAGCATTTTTCTCTCCCAATATCACTACAGTGCAATGCACATCTGTCTTGCACTGTGATAATTTTTTTTGTCAGTTTTGAACAAAATAACGCTGCTACTTCTTTTCAAAGAGATGAATAATTCATGATTTTCCTTTTAGCACTTCTTATAAATACACAGACATACACACCCTGGTAGAATTAACTGTTTATGCTGCTTTCTGTATTTGGTGTAGAAAGTTATTTTCCTGTCTAGCAACGTGGATAATTTTCTGCTCAAAACCAGAAAAAAAGTTGCAAACTCATTTTTTGCTTTTTTTTTTTTTTTTTTTTTATAAGGAAAATAAGAATACTGAATTATGTTCATTTATATTTAGTAAACTGCCTAGCTGCTTTTAGGTAAATACACTCATTTTTGGTTTGCCTGGGTTTGTTTTTAGCCTAGAGCATTGTTTTTTCTGTTCATTACTTGTGTTGTCAATGATAATAACTTCAGTGGGAGGCTAAACACAATAAGTTATTGGGACCCTCCACAGCATGCTTTAACAACTGGATTCTATTTGAAATATTTACACCAAGATATGGTATATGCAGTCCATATATTACATGGAAGATGATTTTTCAATGCTTTTTGTATAATTAAGTTCAGGAATGTAAACTGAACCAAGATGTTTTCTGTGCAACATCCTGCAGTCATTAAATTATATATACTTTAGCTATAAACCTGCACCTAAATTTATGCATATGAAAACACCACTGTTACATTTTATTGAACATCGCTGTTAACTTTGCAAAACTTCCATTTTTTCTTTTGTCAACTCTCACCGGAAAGATTTTCCTAATGAGTCAATGTGAATTTGATCTTGTAGACACACCATTCATTCACCTCTGTTTGTCTGCCTGAGGCTTTTTATAGCGCGAGTGTACATGTCTATAACAAGAGCATATGCATAATGGTTTCCACAGAATGTGTCAGGAGGCAAGACAGGAGCACTGACTGATTGCTGTAATAAATCTAGGCTGTAACAACATGGACAGAAAATGAGTAAGTCTGTGGAGACACTGAGAGGTAAAGGGTCTAACCACAGGAAAGAAGCATACAGGTCTTTGCTGAATGTGAAAGTCTGTGAGAGAGCAAGTTAGCTGGAGAGCGTCATAATGAGTGAGAGATTTATAATGAGCGAGACAGGAGTGAGAAAGAGAGAGTGATGGAAACAGAGTGCTGCTGAGAGCGATCATAAAGACGTTGACCCCAGAGGCTGAGTGTTGACTTGTCAGTGTTTGCTAAAGCATAAGAATACCCGCGAAGAAGCCCTTGTGCGCACAGAATGACATCTCTTTGTCTGTCTACATCAGCGTATAACGTTAACACTTCTCTTGATGGACTTCACCTGGAATGAAATGTGAACTACTGTCAAGAAATTTTAAGGTTTTACATGTCAGGACACAAGAATAATAAGAAAGTACCCTACTTACCTGGTCTAAAAATGAAGAAAATACAACCTCAGATGAGTAACACCATTTGATATGTAACACAGTGTCATGATTTATTTAACAAACGCTAAACCAAAACCTAGAAAGTGCAGACTCCCAATGACTCAGTAGCTTATACAACCACCTACGGCAGAATTAACTTGAAATAAGCATTTTCTGGATGACATATCAGTCTCTCACATTATCTATTCGCAGATTGGGACATTTGTTATTGCGTTGCTCACTTAAGGACCTTCTGAAACATTTCGTTTGGAGATTTCTGGATTATTCCTGACTTTCCCAGGACCATTTAAAGCACTTTTTTTTTTATTTTGTTTGTTGCTATTATGCCATGCACCATTGTTCTGTAGCATGACATATTTCAGCCAAGTCCTAGCTGTACAGCAGATGGCCTCATGGTTGACTTTAGAACACTGCATTATGAGTTGACCATAAACTCCTCTGTATACCAAACTGCCCAGCCTACAAAACAAGCCCAAATCATCACCCCTCCGCCGCCGTGCTTGACCACTGCTATGGAGTTTTTGGCAAAGATTGGGCCATGCACCAGACTTTCTTTTGGCAGTTTTGTCATCAAGTCTTACTTGTCTGTCCTTTTATCCATCTAATTTTATCATCAGAAACTTTAATTAAAATGACTGAGTCCTGTAGAGTCTGAAATCCAAAGTCTAAAGTGTGAAATCTAAATCACATTTGGCTCAAGAACAGCTTCAGTTGACATTTTAGATCCTACAGTCATTATTCACCTAAATAAGTTGCATTTATCCCTCTCATGGAAACCTTGCTAATACCATGTTGGATGAAACATCAATGGTACAAAATTAGAGGAATCTAAGTCCAGTCCCGGAGAGCTGCAATATTTTCACACAGCAATTAAAACATGTTAGTCAGCAGGTGGTCAGTGCACTGCAGTCTTTCAGCTAATATTACAGTAACCTAACAGTGGTACTGTGTGAAAGAATGCAATTTCAAAACAAACAGCGACAGCAAAATGTCATACAGCAGAGACCAGCAGCCGTGTGACCTAATCTGTTTTGGGATCATGACAAAAGATAAAGTTAGTGGCAGTGCAGGACACAGGGGAGGACCGAGTTGGTGAATGTGCTGCTGTCTGCACCAAGACCAGAACAAAAGTTACATTTCTCCCTGAGCTTCCTGTTGTGCAGTCATTTATTACATCCTTCAGATACAGCTGGCAGGCTTCATTACTTTCTCTCTTCGGATTCTTGCTTTTGCTTTGGTACTCCATTCCTTGACACTTTGTCGTGTTATTCACTCATTGAAATTAGCTGCATCATGTCCATGCACGTAATTGACTTAATGCAATTGTATTAAGTACATGTACCATGCAAAGTGGTTGAACCCATTCCTAGTGTACTAAGCATTTAAGTCTGGGGGTTTTCACAAAAGTACACTTTCAATAACAACATTCTGAAGTGCAACAAGAAAGAACTGCGATCTCTTCATGTTTGGCAGGTTTAAAAGTTTTTTTAGTTCAGAATTTAAGGAAATATTTAACACTGTTTATGAAAGTCCTCATTTCAGCGCATTTACACACAGAACTGCATGTACTGCTGTTCATGAGTGGTTTGCAAAATTGTAACACCTGGCAGAGATGAGATTTTTTTTTTCTTTTAATCATGTCCTAATATGGGAAAAAGCAACTACTGTTCAAGAGGGCAAAACTTTCTTTTTCACACAACCGTATGTTCTGTTTGTAGATGTAAAAGGAGCTTTTAGCTCTTTTGGTGCACAGGCATGTGTCTGTGGATGTGTAATTAGACAGTTTGTTTTTGTTAAATTTGAGCCTCAAACACTTATTTGAGGCAATGACACTGACCCTGCAGGGTACACCGCGCCCTTTCAGGAATCAACAAGTAAAAAGAGTGCAGTAAGAAACCCTTTATGGTTAGATGTTCTCCTCATCCCTTTTATTATAATGTGACCAACATTTACAGCTTTCAATCCTACAAAAGAAGTTATTACCCAAGATAGAAGTGTAATGGGCTGGATGCAGCTCATGCCAAGATGCAGCCACATACTTTCTGCCAGAAGTGCACATTTGATTTCACTATGATAATAGGCTATTAAAAATATATATGTCTATGCTGTCGTAGAATCCCTTTGGTTTCCGTAAATGAGGTATGCGTATGCTGTCACAGTCCAGAATCTCAGAGGGCCATAAGACAAAGACAAAGACGACGGGTAGTTCCTCCATAATTCATAACCAGAGAGGCATACGTATGCTTCCATTTTTCTTACATTTCACTATTGTGTGTACTATATGCTGTGTTGTTTTTTTTGTTTTTTTTCTTCTTTTCTAACACCTCAACTGGGCTTTGCCTTAAGGTGCATGTAGGTAATCCAGGGGCTCAGGGCCAAAACAGCCTTGTATTACATCTAAGTTACATTAGTGGTGTATAAACAGTTGTTTTATGTTGCATATTTCTATTCTTTTCTCAATACCTTTTTTTTTTTTTTTTTTTTTTTTTTAAGATTTTATGATGCAAGAGACATGTACTTTATCAAGCTGAACTCTGTAATTACAAAAGAACGTGACGTCTTTAAAATACTTGAGGGGAAAGAGAAAAGCTGTCTCTTGTAGCTGTGCATAGATCCCTTTTCCCATCTATTTATCTTCTGCCATCATGACAGTTTAGCTTTACAAATATCATGACTTGTGTACATAGTGGATATTCACTTATTACTTGAAAGCATATTTAGTCTGAGTTTAGATGGAAAAAGTATATAAAGCACAGAAATGGTAGAAGTCTGAAAACACTTCTGCTTCACTGTCAGAGAAAATCTCTTTAAGACTTTTCCGAGGCAGAGGAAGATGAAGATCCTGCCGGGGAAGTCAAGGTTCACTGATTAGCTTCAACATGATACCTCAGAGCTAGGATCTGTTATCTGGCTTTTATACTCAGTTTTAGATGAATACCGCACCAAAACAGTTTGATCACCTCTGAGGACTTTTTCCCCGGCACCCTATTTAACTGGATAAAATTTCATCACTGTAGGGCCTGTATGTGCAACCAGTTAATGCAGCCTTCTGTGTTTTATCGTAAAATTCTGAGTTTAAGGGCACATAAAATTAACAAGATTAACCATCTGTGATAATAGTCAAATGTTCAGCAAGAGAAAAGGTTGAATTAATTTGCAGATTTTTGGAAATTAAAGAACTAAATACACAGTATATCAAAATGCAGGGTTTTGTATGTAAATTATTCCAAAATATTAGTTCAAATAATGTGCAGAAAATCTACCTAATAGATGCTGATGAGTCAAATATAATAAGATGGTGTTTTCTTGCATGGGTGAATGGTTTCTTCATTTGGTAGGAAGTTCATGATTAACATTCACATGTGAAGCAAATCAATTGCATATTTTCCATTTCTTGTTTGGAAAACTTCAGTCTCTTGAATAATGGATTTTTCTTCTACTTCATTCTGACATTAATGCAGTTATAGTGAACTATAGTTAGTAAGGGTTTATGTCCTAAATAGGCACTTTGCTAATTAGCTTCCTTGCAGGCTGTGTGGAAGTTAAATGTAATTTAGCATTAATTGACTGAAATGATCTTTATATTCATTAATTCCTCAAAAATCTTCCTTCATCTCATGTAAAATCTCAAAGTGTGTAAGCTTGTAAATTAAAGTCTGTTTCAAAACTACCACCTATATCATGATTACTGAGTATGGACATGAAGTGTTCATGCAAAACAAATAACAAATGTGAATCTTATGTAATGGAAAGACAACATCAAGAAAATTTTAATATAAAATCTATTGAACATATTTTTACAGACAGGCTCATCTTTGGGTGCTTTATTTTCTAATTGTTTGTGTGACTTCACATGAGCTTTATGATAATTTTCCAACAATAGACAACACCTAATTGATTAATTGGTCCATATTAATTCTTTTATGAGATAAAAAGTTTTACGACAGAGGCCGGAAAGTCACAGACTGATAGAAATTTTCTAAGATTATAACATTTTTCTTCCTTTCTGTATTATAATGATCCTGTCTGCAGCGTGCCCTTGTTTTTGACACAGAAAGGACACCATCACCACAGCTGGAATGATACAGAGGACGGAAGGAAAGTGCAGCCTGTGGAGGGGTTGCAACATTCAGCAAATCAGATCCATTTTCTGTTTCTTAGTCGTTTCTGCTCTGGCTCTCCTGAAAGTTTATTTTCCCTCAGATCATTACATTTGCATTACAGTCTGCTGATTATTGTGAAACTTTTTGAGGTATGGACCAACACAGCTGCTACACTTTCTAGAGTGAAAATGTGCTGCGTAGTCACAGATTTAGAGCTCTGTTAAGCACCGCTGTTTCTGATATAAGAAATTAATCTAAAAGATGGATTACTTATTACTCCAGGAGGCAAAGAAGTAAATAGTTTACATACTGCACGGCCTTTGGATTTCAAAGGTCCTAAAAATGTTTTTAGTGCAGTAGCCCTTCCTCTGTAGGGCCTGCCTGCACTGGCAGCTATTACTTCTGGTCGGGATGGCTGTCTAATGGGGGGCATGTGTTTGGTCTGGCGGAGTCTTTGGCAGTGATTTACTGCTATGGGCCCATTGCTGACCTGTATCATGGTGGTCCAGCAAAGGGCCGTTGGTGGCACCAGGTGCAGGCAATCCCCTTTAGATAGGGTTTCCTGACTCGGTGGGGGTGGGGGGGCAGAAGCAGAAGCAGGGTACACCCTGGACAGCTCACCAATCCATCGCAGGGCCACACAGAGACAAACATCCACTCACGCTTACACCTACGAGCAATTTAGAGTAACCAGTTAACTTAATATGTCTTTGGATGGTGGGAGGAAGCCGGAGTACCCGAAGAGAACCCCGCACATACACGGGGAGAACCAAGGATCAAACCAGTGACATTCTTGCTTCAAGGCCACAGTGCTAACCACTATTCCACCGTGCAGCTGTTAGTGTATGTTGGGGTATTAAATATGTACATATTTTTATTTTAATATTTTTAATATGATTTTTTTTTTTATATCTGAAAGGTGCTCTATAAATACAATTTGATTGATTAAACACAGAAAAAAATAGATAAAATTATTATCTCTGGTACCCTTTTTCTTCATTAATTTTAAATCTGAAAGTTGTTATCCAAACTAACCATTTGTGGGCACTTGCATGCATATTTAATTAAAAAACTAAACATAATAGAAAAACAGGGAATTTATGTTAATGAGGTAGCTTGAAATTATTGGAAACATACTGGTGAAGTGGATAAAGGGTTAGAAATTTTAGAAAATGTTTCCAGCAAGAGAAATCACATTTATTAAAAAACAACAACAAAAAAAAAACAAAAAACTGACATTTGAGTTTTGATACATTACTTGTCTTCGCTACTAATTAAATAGAAATTTGGTTACTAAATGTATCCTTAGCTATATTGTCTCATGTGCTGCCAAGGCCACAAGATATCTCTGAGCTTGCATTTACGGGAAGCAGAGTCAAGTTGTAAAGAGGCAAGCAGGAGGAGGGACATGAGAAGGCTAAAATATCATCAGAGAAAAATCACCATTTATGTACTAAAATAAGAGATGTTTACTGATGAACTCGAAAACAGCAAACTCACAAGGAGCAGCAATTTAAAGCTGAGACTTGGCTAATTGCCCAACATGAAATATAACAAAGACCTACCAGAATACTTAAGTGAACATTATACAAACAAAGAATTGGAAGGTATCTCTAAGCACATTTACCATGGGATTATCTGTTAATTAAAAAGTACGCATAACAGAGTAACAAGCAATACAAGTTATGCTACGCAAGATAGTGGAATAAAAATTAGGCTAATTCTTAAGAGTTAAATTCACTTACAAGGTACACATACACTGTGTTCATATTCTTGCCTTGCTACATGCCACTGGAGTGCATCTCTAATTCCCCACAGCAACATTTGCTGACCGGGTGCCACATAGCAATAGTCAACACTTTTCAAATGGACGCTTCCCACATGATAACAAACCTTGTCGCTAAGCATTCATCCTCCCCAAAAGGTTCCGGGAGCATGACATTGATTTTAATTTATTTCCCTTCCCTGAACTCTTTTTAGATCTCGGGCCAATGGAGCACATTAGAGATGTGGTAGGGAGGAATTTATTCACATTAAACGTCTGGGCGATTGCAGTGCTGCAATCCCTTGTTTTGGTCAGAAATCTTGCAAAGTTAATTGTAATTGTGAGCAACACTTTTGCGTTTTTCATTTTCTATAACTGATACATTCAGTATATGGTTTTATATGGAATATATATGTATATGGTTCAGTATATGGTCATTGTGTGACGTTTTTTTTTTTTCTTCTTTTTGTTGGAATCAATAATAAAATACCCCTGATGTATTTCCAATCCTCTTTAATGCCACCCATTGTTTTGTCATCTGTTCTTGTGCAGCTTCAATTTCAGTATTTGACTTTTGCCAAATTGGCATTTTTTTTAAAAGCTGAAATTAGCCATATTGGACTTTGGACAAGAAGATTAAGCTGAATGTTTGTCTGTGAAACCTGGTTGATATTAAGCTTCTGTGAGTACTCCTGTCTATTTAGTTATAAACTACACCAACAATAAGAAAAATCTAATGACAGGACCATGACAAATAATTGGAAAATTTAATGATGTAGCATTTCCATGAGAAATTTTGCCATCTTTTTTTTTTCTTTGTACATTGGAGTCTTGGAGCCAGATATACTTTAAAACTAGTACATAGTGTTCAGTGGTGGTGTAACATTAGCTTTACGTTTGTCCCTCTGTGTTTTGGTTTGCACTTGACAAAGGCCGCAGCTACCAATTATTTTTAGTAATTGATTAATCAGCCATAGTAATCAATAGATAAAAGGAATAATGAGAATTTTTTCCCCTTTTTTTTGACTATCTTGTGACTGAAATGCAACATAGAAATATTTGTAAAAAAGTAAAACATATACATATAAATTGCAGCAAACTTTATTGCTTTCCATTCCAGTTGCAGTTAGTGCTCCATGCCATAATTAAAAGAAAAACGGCAACAAAAAAAAAGAGTTGGTTTCACCAATAACTGCTTTACCTACTTATTTAAATATTACGTAAAATTAAACAAGCTGCACATTGCTTTATTAGAATAAATACAAGCAAATCAAGATTCTAAGTTTAGCTTCACCGGGGAGATGTCCAGGAGGCATCCTGACCAGATGCCCGAGCCACCTCAACTGGCTCCTCTCAATGTGGAGGACCAGTGGCTCTACTCTGAGCCCCTCCCAGCTCCTCAGGGTGAGCCCGGCCACCCTGCTGAGGAAACTCATTTTAGCCGCCTGTATATATCTTTCGGTCACGACCCACAGCTCATGACCAAAGGTGAAGGTAGGAACATAGATCGACTGGTCAACCTTCTTCACCACAACAGACCGGCAGAGTCCGCATTACTGCAAATGCCGCACCACTCCATGTGTCAATCTCACGTTCCATCCTTCCCTCCCACGTGAGCAAGTCCCCGAGATATTTGAACTCCTCCACTTGGGGCAAAACCTCACTACCGACCCAGAGAGGACAATCCATCCTATTTTCAAACTGATTGCTCTCAAATATAGACATTTGTTTGCCATCACTTGAGAGAAGAGCCAGGATATTCAGTCCTCTTCTATCTTTTTGCATTATAACTGCCCAGCAGGGGTAGGAGGGAAGTATGAGTCACAGAACTTCCACTAATATAATGATCAAATACCCAGAGAGGTTTGAGATTATAGTGGCTTAAGTACTTTAAGATGAGTCAAGGTGAAGATGCAGACATGAAAATGTTTGTTCATGGTCCAAGTGCATCACATTACACTACAGTGACTAGGCCCAGAGGACAACAGATTCATCACAGTCCTGCATAAATTAGGTAACAAGTTTCCGATGATTTATTGACTTAATATCTGGCCGTGATTACAGCAAAGGAGCAGATTGGAGTCATGCATGGCTGGCTTTGGATTAGAGGCAGAAACGAGCGAGACTGTGCCTATGAGAGTGTGTATACAAGTGCTTATGGTTGAGTTTGTGTGTGTGGCTTCTCAGAGCAGGGGAGTGTAACCTATTCAACAGAGTACAGTGTCAGTATGCTAATACCGCAGCAGTGAGCTGTCCCTAAAGGTAAAATCATCTCTTATTCAGACTCTAGTTCTGCCTTCATCGGTTTTCTCACTTCTCGACAGATAGAGAAACGGGCCATCTGCGTTGTTCTCTACAAGCACACTTTTTTTGTATGCATTCATGTGTGTGCATGTGTACATTTACTTTTTTTTTCTTGCTTTGTAAGATTGTTTTGGCTGTCCTTTGTTTTTGGTTTCAGTGTGTGTTCTGTCTGTTACATGTCATACTGAACAACAGGTAAGTCTCAGTTAATATAAAAGCATAGAAACAGTTGCACTCGCCAGCATTTCCTTTATGCTGTTGCTTGGTCTCTGGGTGGTCATTTCACCCTGCCATCTTTTGGTATTGAAATTTAACATGTCCTTCAGTTGCTATTAGGGTTGTTAAGTTTCCTGTTTTGGTTCAAAGTCTTTTATTACTTTTTGTATTTCTTACTTTTGCAGTGGAAAAAATGTATTCAGTGTACTGTAATGTAAGGCTAAATGCCAGAGGATGTCCATGCGGCTATAGACTTAAGATGACAGGAAGATACTCCATAATTCATTGGCAGAAGGAAGACCATATGCCGATGTCTGTTTTTTTTTTTTTTTCCTTTCTTTTTATTAGGCATATTGCTTTTTTATTTCTTGTTTCTTATGCTTGTCTTGCCCCTGGTGTTGAGGAAGGCTCAAAGTTTTCTTTCTAATATCTTCAAAGATTGATCTGGGTGTTTCTTGTTTCTTTACAACATGTGGATATTGGTAAAACACTGGATTTAGATTCAGAAACTATCCATACCTAAAGGCAGTTCATATGCAGTAAGTCCTGTTTACGAGGGCCATAAGCCAGTGAAAAAAAAACAAAAAAAAAAAACATGTTTATAAAAAATTTAAAAACACATTATTCCAAGTTGCTTCTAGCATTCAGTTGCTTGATAGCTGAAGGAATAAAATGATTTGCACATCTATTTGGGAGATAATGATACCAACCAGAGGGCATAAGGCAAATTCTATAGAACACTGGAGAATGTAAATATAGTTGTTTTTAATAATACATACCTGGTTTTGGTTTACCTGTATGTCCTTAGCCTAGCTGTACCACATTCACACTGGCCAGGGGTCAGTTTGGAACTGGCCAATACATTCACAAAGAAAAATGTTGATCTGGGAACTGGAAAGTTTGATTCTCAACATGGATCAAAAGCAAAAGATCGTTTCTCAAATTTCAATGCAATCAGTGGGTGAAGGCTAAATTCCCCAAACACCAGACTGTAAAGTTAAACAAGAAAACAACAAAACTGAAGCCCGACCAGTGCTTGCTTTCTGTGAGCATACAAGCTCTGTATTGAATGCTGTTTGAAGAGAATTTTTATAAAAAGAAGAAAAACACATGTTGGACAAAATATTCAATACATTTTCAGAAAGTAAAGAAGGAATACGACAGCTGTCAAAAATACTGCTGGGGTATTCTATAGATGAAGACAGTGACTACAGACCGCCAGCTGAAAACAGAGTTCAGTTCAGCACCCGATTCCTTCATCAGGCCTGCATTCAGAAAATATTTCACATTGACAATCACAACTTGTTTCACTTCTGCTTTGTCCAGTATATTAGCATGAGGTTGAACACACGTCCACCCCCACAGGACCAGTCTACCTGCGACCAAAGCTGAAATGGAACAGTGGCAATGTTGTCCCAACCATGAGAATGAAAAGCTATAAACGCTTATTCAAATTCCCAGATTGACCAAGGGGAATCTGGAAAGAGCAAAGATTGAATAAGCAGTGAAACCTGAATCATGCTGCTTTGAGATTTTTTTTTTTTTTAAGCTCAAGTTGGCATCCTGATATTGCATCAAATTAACCCAGTTGTCTGAATATATTGTTTATTTTGGGAAAACTCGGGCTTTAATGCAGACTGATGATTTAATCATCAGACTGCTTTGCCAGAAAGCACAGAGGTTCTGAGATTTAAGAAAGTAACAGATGCCAATACCAAAACTGTGTCTGTGTGAAAACCCTCTTAGACAATATAATACCTCTTTTTTTTTTTTTCTATAAAAAAATCATTTAATTTTCTTTTGTATTTCCAAGGTAGGGTCACTCAGACAACGGGTTCAGGGTTTAGGTAATAGCCAAAATAATGCCTCAAAGAGCTGAGTCCGTTCGGTGCTGCCCTAGCAGGATGTGTTCATAAAACCTTCAAACTTCTTATATGAAAGAGCAGCAGCTCTTCGCCAAACTCCTAATAGATGTGTAAGGTCCTCACCTGATTTCTCTGGCTGAACCTGGGCACCTTCCAAAGAAAGCTTATTTTTGTTGCTTGTATCTGCAATATCATTCCTTTGTCAATGATCCAAAGATTTTGACCACATGTAAAGGTTGTAAACCAAGCGGCAACCTCCGGCGGTTAAAAGTGAAGCCTTTGCAGAAATGCCAAAAATTGGAGCTTGGGGTGTATCCTTTTACTTGACAGGTATCTGATACTGGCTGCAAGTAGGCAGAGCTTAGCACAACTGCAGATTTCAGCCGGCTGACAGCACACTTAAGACCACCTGTCTCTGTTAGTTGGTTGGCTCCCATTAGCTCCAAGTTAGCTCGGTTAGCTCTTAGCTACAGGCAGCTTGGAGTTTGATAAATGTCAATCATCCACGCTCACAGCCCCACTCTTATCTCCACCTCTTTGCCCATTTTTGTGTTTTCTGGGAGCGACAGGATGCTGTCAAGATGGCAGCTGTATGAACCGCCCACCGAGCTTCAATTCAGCTCTTCAGAAACCTACAGGTCACAGAATTTCTATCCTTCTTTTTATACACAGTCTATGTTTAAAACATAGATGGAGTAAATAAAAAACTTTGCCTTTCATCTCCGTCTCTTTTTCACTACAATGGGTCAGTGCAGTGTCCTTATTACTGCTGACAAAGCCTCAATCTATCTGCCCAGCTTTTATTTATGCTACAATAGTTTGTGAACAAGATTCTGATGTATGTAAGCTTCTTTGTTTGATGCAGTGATTCTTTCCCAACCCAGATGAAGTGTTTCCACCCTAGCCCAGTGGAGAACCATTATAGGGGGTGGCTTTCAACCTGATTGATTCACACTGGGCTGCAAACTGCCTCAGTGCATGCTGATGATCTTAACTGGTAGGGTCCCACATAATATAAATATAGCATATGGTACAATCTAATGTCCCTGGCAAAACATTCATATATTGGCTGATTATTTGATTGACTGATTGAACAATTGATCAATTCCTTAATTTTCTACACTAATAAACCAGTTCAGGATCACAAGGAAGCTGGAGCCCATCACAACAATTAGCCGGCGAGAGGCAGGGTACACCAACCAGTCACCAGTCTTTCGCAGGGCCACTGGCAAAACAGTCCTAAGTGTGTGTTATGATATGTTATGTATGCGATTGTTGTTCTATATTACAGAAAACTGTTGGTAGGCCAACGTTAATATATCTTTTCACAAATGTCTTCTCTCTTTCCAAAAATGTCATCTCTATTAACCCGCTTCTCTGATAATTTACACACATCAATGAGAGCTGTCTCCACACCACATGCCAGCTACCAGCATTGCAGATTTAGCAGAAAAGATAATACAGTCACATGCTGCATCCACAATGTTACCAGTGCAAGCCTTTTTACCAGTCCTGAAGAAAAGTAAGAATTTCTTAATAATTCAGCCACCTATTTAATATTTATTTATTTTTTTTTCCATTTTGTATCTGTGGTTCTAAGGGGGCATTCACACCAGGACAGCCAGGACTTGATCATTTGGGGGTGGGGATATTGGAAGAATTTCCACCTTCCATTGGTTTAGTTTGTGTTCACACTCAAGCTGAGCGAACCGCCTGGACAACGTCACACAGTTGAAACAATTGCTCAATGCAGGATAATAAATCACATTTTTGCAGGTGAAAATGACAACATTATCATGCACGGATATTTAGTTAGTGCAGGTGAGCCACAGGTTTTTTCTTTCTCCTTTCTGTTTTTTTTTTTTTTTGTTTGTGGACATGTTTTTTTTTTTTTTTACTAATCAGGTGTGGTAGCTGCCTTTATAAGACCTGTAGGAGTATTTTCAAAGCTTTTTGCCAGGAAAGTTCTCATTGTTCAGAGGAGCCAGTGAGATATATTTCTGCAGCTGGTTCCATGATTCAGAATCGGAAAACACTGCTAAAACTACAGATGGTGGATGATTTCTGGTTTAAGCAACATTCTCCAAGTCAAATGAGAAAAGCTCCTAAAGAGCAAAATAACAGAATAGAGGGAGGTGGTCTCATGGTTCAGTGTAATATTATGCAAAGTCTTGGGATCAAGTTCTGCTTAAAGTAAACCTTCAAATATATTTACTGTTGTTTTCTTTTCCTTTATTTTTCTAAATGAAAAAAATAACACAGCAACAATAACCACATTAAGTACAAGAATGAATTTTTAAAAAAGTAATGTTATAAAGGGAGGAACGGGGGTGTAAATATGACTTAATAACATGCAGGTCAGATTGGGTCCAGATTTCAGTAGGATATATAAACAAGTCTGGTTTGGTCATTGTAATTGGTTCTGGTGAGTAAAACTGGACCCGTGATCCATGACCCATGATATGCTTCTCTTCCTTCTTCTCAAACCAGTTAAGCATCAGGTGGAGGAACTAAGCTTCAGCCTAGTTTTTCTGCAACCCAGCCAAACATCACATTCACAGTCAGTGTTTTTGGTTGCTGCATTGTCCGTTTGTAAACAAACTGACCCCTGACTTTCAGGCCAACCAAAGTCTGCTTCTTTGGTCCTGATCAGGGTGTGGTTGGTTTTCATACTGCACTAAAAAAATCATTGTAGCCATGGTCCATTTAAAGCGGTTTTGTTTTTGTTTTTTTGTTTTTTTTTTTATAGTGAGAGGTGGGGACTTTAGTTCACTTAGCACAAGGTTCCGTCATTGTTGTAGTGATGCTTTTTACTAATTTAACTGATGCCAGAGATGGTCTGTTTGCTAATACCAGAACCGACTGTTTTTTGTTTTTTTTTCTTAGTCTGCTATTGATCCCCGAGAAAAGAGTGAGGGTGACTCACATCATATGAAGTGGTACAAAGTCCAAGTTGTCATCGGAGTCTTAGTTATAAATATATATATATATATATATATATATATATATATATATGATACGTGGTAAATGTACAGATTTTATTAATTTATTTATTTTTCATGTAACATATGTATAAATTCTTACAACAGCAAAATTACATCCTTATATGATTGCTGGAAAACTTAATAACTGTATCAATTGCTCAATGTTTTCTTTTTTTTTTTTTTTTTTTTTTAACTAAACGTGGACCTTGAAATTGTTCTTCTGAGTTACAAATCGAGTACACATTTGAATAATAATCAAGTCGAACTTTTTAAAAGCACTCCTATAAAAAAATTTTTTATTTAGCTTATTTAGTAATTAAAATTTACTCAGCTATTGAAAAACAGTTTGGAGTTTTAGTTGAATTTTAGCTGAATGTAATAGTTATTTTCAATTTAGATTAATAACAGCTCTCAACGCTTAGAAATCACATATTATTATTCTTGCACACGCTAAACTTCTAGTACAGCAAAAGCATGTTAGTGCTCCCAGCTAGTGATGCAAATCAATGGTTTGTGTCTTCTGGTGCACTTGCTTTTCCTTAAAAAAAAGAAACAACTCAAGAAAGTTGGCATGACTTTTAGGTTCAGGGTAGCAAACACCATGATGTATCTGATTTCTGGCAGATGTTTGCTGTTTTTTTAAAATTACATTGGAACAACTAATCAACACAGTCCCATGAAATAAACACAAGTATTGTTATAGTGCAATAAGTGCAAGAAGGAGCACTGGAGAAAGAAGTAGAGGATAGAAGAAAAGTCCATTAAGAATATGAATCTGTGTTCACCAAAGGGCAACCTTGAGGCTTTAATTTTGGCTCGAAAATCTTGTGTAAAAGACCTTTTGTATGCATGAGCAAGAAAACATGCATGGATGCAAACACACTGGTGTCATTGTAACAGGGATTCATTCTGTCTGCTCAGTTCATTGCAAATTCAGATTATTTTCAAGGACATGTACACAGTGGTATAATCAGGAACTCTGAACAGGTCATTATTTAAATCGTTTTCCCTTCATATGCTTTTTTCCACTGCTTTAAGTGAAAAAAGATGTGTGACTTAATGATAAATAGTAAGGTGACATGTCTCCTTGCAAGAAGCCCATTTTTGTGTGGTGCTATATCAGCCATGGGTGACTTATCTGGTTAGCTGCAAATAAGTCTTTGGTTATTCATTTTAAGATTCAGTGATTATTCAACACCTCCAAGTTCACCTGAAACTGTTCTTTATATATATTTGCAAATTATACCAAAACAAAACAGGAGAAATGTGTTACGTTTTGACATTTTTCCATCAGAATGCTGTTAGTTTTCCAGCTGCCTAGATTGAAAACAGATGATCAAATTGTCAATGTTCAGACCATATTTGCATAAACTGGTGACTACGTCCTTTCAGAAACAGATGGTTACACTGACTGAGATCAGGTTGCTCCTTTTCTAACCGACAAACATTATCTAGGTTTTGTCCTCAGCTTGTTGAATGAGCTTTCAGACATCCACAGAGGACAAGCGTGCTGCAAATATCAGATTTCAGTTTGGATAGCAGAGCCGGTCTGCCGCAGCATATAAATTTACCTGCAAATGTCACATTGCTCTGTTTAGATGCTGATGCGGTTCTAACTGTTTGATATCACTGTCAACAAAAGATTGTCTCCCCACTGCTTTTAAGTAACAGCTCAGGCTGTTTACTGTTGTTGTCCTGCTGGTACCTGAGCTCGCCCTGTCAGTTGCTGTCAATCCACTACCTCCAATAACACGCTCCCCCATATATATATATATATATATATAAAATTTGTATATATTCTTATTTACTACAAAACTACTCTGTCTGCATTGTCTGAAGGTTATTCTCTACATGTTAAATGCCATAGCCCTCCACAGATGGATACAAAATACAAAGGGTTGCCTAATTATTGCTTGTTCAGAAAATGTCACAGAACGGCTTACTGTAGAGAGCAGATGACTTTGCTTGAGGAAACTGTGACCTATAAAAAGCAACTTTCCAGCACAGATATTGCACCAAAAGTCACCTTTTTTCCTGATCATGTTTTCAAGCACATCTAAGATAAAGTGTTTGTTTAGTTGACATCGTGGTTTATTTTACAATCAGTTCGGGATTCTGTCTGGAGAAAAGCACATTGAAATGTTTAGATCTTTTACCCTTCAAGCAGGAGGGTAAAATGTCTTCCATGTTTTGATAGATTTGTCGAGGCAGAAGCAGAGTGTTGAAGGAATGAAAGGATGTTTTATGCTTACATAATAAATGCCTTTAGTCAAACGCAAATCAGCCCTAATGCTGATATGAAATGGATTTTGACTGTACTGGCACAGGTTTCCGTATTTTAAAAGTTATTGTCTTCTGCTTTATGTCACCCCCACCCCCTCCACTTCCTTCTGTCCCTTTCTTTGCAGTGCTGTTTGGTCAATTCGTGGTTTTTCAAACACTTCCGAGTGATGTTGTTGAGATCTATGATGGACCTTCAACAGATTCAGCTCTTCTCTCGACGATTTATGGATCACACTCAGGTAAAAACGCTGAGTGTTTTTTTATATATTCAGTTTGCTTGTTTGGGAGATCCATGTTTTGACAGTAAAGACACTATTTCCCTCAGTTCTAGACAGATAAACATTATTGATGAAATATGAAGTGAAATTTTAATAAATACATGTTTTTTTTTTTTGCTTCATACACTTAGTTAATGGTGTTACATAAGATTATTGTTACAACGGAGTACTTTTTCCTAATCTATATTAAGATAATAGGAGCATGACTGCTCTTGTGAAGTGTTTCAGAGCTTTCATCAAAGAGCAACACAGTTTGAAAAACCTTTGATTCATTATTCTTTGCTATTTTGGAAAATTTTAGCAACTCTAATGTTGGCTGGGAAGTGCAAAACAAACGAAAATTTCAAAAAATACATTTCAAAATTTGAAGACATCATTACATTTTGAAAACCAATTCACAATTTAAAACCAAATTTTAATTAAAAAAAAAACCAAGTTAGAATTTAAAAAAAAAAATTTGAGAAAAAAAACCCAACCCCAGATAAGCGGTGGAGAATGGATGGATGAATGGACTTGTAAAGAGTTGAGACAATCTGCATTTGGCAGAACACTTTTACAAACCCTGAAACAAATTAACAAGAGGCAGGTAGACGGAAAGGGAGGAGCTAAATACCGGAAGTGACAAAATAGTGACATCTTGTAGTAAAAACTAACGTTTTGTACTCCAACTACACACAGAAGGTCAGCAATTATTTGAAAATAAAAAACATGGACATAATTATCAATGGTTTTTTTTTTTTTTTTTTTTTTTTTTTTATTAATAAACTATATTTTTCCCTTTTGTTAAGCCAACTTAGGACAATTTACACATTTGTGCCAACAACATAATAAAATTAGTTTAATTTGTATTGTGAAAATGCAAATTAGGATAATCTTATGTTTTGTTGTATCTTGTCCACATTGGACTAGGTCCTGACAAAAAACTACAACACTGACTCTTCAAACTTTGCATGAAATTTTACAAATAGACGAATAGACAAATTTGAAACTGTTTTCATGAATCTGCATGAAACAGAAGCTAACTAAGCTCCGATGACCATCCACATGAAAAGCAGAAAGCCTTAAATAACTGGAAATAGCAAAAAAAAAAAAAAAAAAAGTTTGTAAATAATGATGAGTGTTAGTCAAAACCAGCATTTCTCTCCTGAAAGCAAGACTTGTGACAGTGATGCACAGACAAGAAAATTGTTTACTGGTAATACGTGTGTTATATCCACAAAGTGTTTTTAATAATAAATTTGATTCCTTGTTTTTCCTGGCATTTATGGTGTTCTATCTATTATTACACTTATTTTACATCATTTTAGCATTCATACACTCAGAACTGAGGAAGCCCTGAAAACCTGTATATATGCTGTCTTTGCTTAAAAGGGTTGAAGTTCTGCAAGCATTTTCACATTAAACAACCAAGCAGAGTCAAAATATAACCAAAACTGACTTGGAGTTTTAAGGGTAATTATAAGACTGTGTTATTAATAGAAAATTGATACCTTTAATTGGCACATTTTTTATGTAGTCTAATCTGATTTTTCCATAGGCGAGACACTCCCCTTGAGTTCAGGAAACAAGATAACACTGAAGTTCACCACGAATGGAACAGAAACAGCCAAGGGATTTCATTTTGTTTACCAAGGTAAGGTCTCTCATTTATACTTTTATATATTTCCATGTATTTAACTGATTCGGTGCACTGAGTGCATTCAGCCATGCAGTTGCTTTACTCTTGCATTCATCACGTAAGAGGTTGTCCGGCAGAGTGCCACTGAATGTGGCTGGGCATGACTTAGTAGGGCAGAATGATGTGGAGTCAAATAGCCTGTCTTGGCAGAGCAGATGAGAGTGACTAACGACGTGCAAGAAGATTCACAAGAGCTTTGCTGCATCATTCTGCCTCCTTTGTGTTGCCATCTCTCCTTCTCTCTCGTGCCTGTCTTCCTAACACACTCCACCTCTCTGTGTCTTTCCTCCTCTTCTTCTTCTTTCTACTTCTCTTTTTTTTTTTTTATCCCCTAGCTGTCCCCCGGACAAGTGCCACTCAGTGTAGCTCAGTGCCTGAGCCCCGTTTTGGGAAGAGGATAGGGAATGACTTTGGTATCGGCATGGTGGTACTTTTTGAATGCAATCCAGGCTACACGCTGCACGGCGCCAATGCCATCAGGTGCGAGGCTGTGCCCAATGCCCTGGCCCAGTGGAACGGCACTGTTCCCACATGCATCGGTAAGAACCCCTGTCCCCCCACACCCTTGTTGCACCCACCAGAAGTACTCAGACCCATACACACAGACCAAGACAGGTGGTTCAGGTGCACCAAAACCAATGGTTCTAATTTCCCTTTACTTATTATCACTTTTACCAATGTCTGTCACAAATGACAAATTAGCCCCCAGATCTGGTTTTGATAGATTCAACAGAGAGAAGGAGGGTGGAACAAACAGATTCACATTACAGCACAGACATTCCTACACAGTAGGCAGGTCAGTGATGGTCTATCAGGTTTAGGGACATTATATTGTGCTGTAGATGCCTGCTTCATTGCCAGGTGATTAGTGGTGGTCTGAACATTTGAAAAGGCTGCAAAGCAACTAAAATGTCAGTTGTGACTCTAAGTTTGTTTTTATTTTCCCCATTGCCTTTTCTGCTTTTGTTTGTAAATCGATTTGTATGCATGTGGAAAACATGACACAGTTTTTCCACAAGTCATTATAATAACTACTGAATAAAAAAAATGTCAGCACATTGAAAAAGCTTGTACCATGCTGATTGATTTGAAACGTTTTATCACAATGATATGCACATAGTTTAAAAACAAAAAGTCTGGTTTCTGAGTTGTGTAATGAAACAGAGAAAAAGTGTTTCCAGTCTGACTCATTACAACATTTTAGCAGCTAACTTCACATCAGTCTGTAACAGCAGAGTTCCTATTGGCTGATCCATCAGTTAATCCTCATCAGCATGTGGATGGTTGCAGAGGGTGGAGCATCACAACTAACACTTTGTGCGTGTCGTGTCCGGGTCGTACCTTTCTTTTTGCACATGTTTACATAAAGTTATTCACAACCACACACACACTCATGCATACAGGCAGATTTGGAGAATCACTCGTTTTTTTTTTTTTTTTTTTTTTGTTTTAATTACTTTGAGACAAAGCTATCAAAGCTGTAAACAGTTATAGCAGCTTCTGTATGACTGATATTTTATTACAGTGATTAGTGATAGTGGTCAAAGGACAAACGTTTATATTGAGATAATTACTGGCTTTTCTGAGCTTTGTTAGGAATATAAAGTTTTTGTTTATCTCTGCTCCACAACTATGCTTTCTGTTTCACTCAGATGAAAATCAAACCTATTGTTTAGTACTTGTACAGCACCGAGGATGGCACTTATAAACCGATGAGGTGGTGAGTTATTGCTGGGTTCAGTTTTTTTTGTGAGTGTATTTTGCTCTCAAATGGCTAAAAAAAAAAAGCTAGTACAGGTTTGTTGTCTCAGTCACATTAAACCCTTCCTGTCATTTTATCCCAGAAATACAGGAGATTGAATCACTCTGTGGTTGTGGGCAGCAATTTCACCATGAACCCAGGAGCTTTAACTGAAGGCAAACTTTGATGCCAAAGGAAACAACAACAAATATTTGATGTGTATATTTGACACTGACTACTTTCAGCGTAAGCTTTAGGTAAATATCGTGGTTGCACTCTGAGATAATGCCTTACAGTTCTGCAGGACTGCAGCTCTTGCTGTGCCTTCTGTGCGAGGTGTTAACAGTTTTACTTAACCTTGTTGTGTTCGTGCTGCATTTGGTTTTTATCACAACAATTCGTCTTTTTGTTTCTTTTTATTTTTCTTCCTGTGGAGGGGGGCATGTGGATGATGACAGCAACTTTTGTTGCATGAACTGGAAATCAAACTTCCTTTGGACCTTGGCAGGAAATCTGAGCTACTGATGATCCAGAAGATCTAATATAGCGCATGCACCTGACTGGTGTATGTAAAGTGAAAAACACACTTAGGGGATCAGAATCTCTCTTTACACGGGAGCTTGGCAAACACACTGAGCTCTTAATGCAGAAAGATATCTGCATGCAGATGCACAGACACACATTTTCTCTCTTTGTCTGCACATACTGATGTGCATTTGGGAGGACTTGCACTCTCAGTCTCAGTCTGCCACATGCCTACTTTGCAAGGATGCAGAGCAATGGATGTGGAAAGGCAAAACCTTTGAAATAAGACCTTGTGCCAGCCGGGAAATAGTTCAAGATGGTGAGTGTAGAAGATTTCCGTTCAGGGTTCATCTAAGTTCCCTGCCAAGTGATAAGGGAATAGCAGCAGCACGCGCAGTACCATTTTAAACACAGTGATTTTTATCTTGAGATTGAATCTGGCTGCAGCATCTCCCTCAGTGGCAGTGTACTTGCTCAGAATAATGGATAAAGTTTTATGGAGGCTTGAGGAAAAAAAAAACAGTATGCTCAATTACTCAAGAACTCTTTATGGGACATGACAGGTTCAGACACTTCAGAAGATAGATTTCCATTTCCTCGTCCTGCTGTGATTGACCCAGCTCATCACGCAGCACTTGTTTAGCTTTCGATCTTACAAAAAACAAAGCTGTTGAGTTTGCTTTGCAGGTGAGTTGTACAACATTTTGTCCTGATCAAATCAACCTCGTCTGACTGGTTGTGCTGAGCTTAAGTGGTCCTTTATGGAAAATAGTTGATTTGTTACCTGATCAACTTAAAGAAAGTCAGTGGCATTTAGTACACTGCATTACTGCTGACCAAAAAAAAAAAAAAAAACACACACCACAGCCCAGTATTATATAAGCTCACAGATTGCTATGATTCATACGCAGTATGCCCACACTGTGGAATTCACAGTTGGCTTAAACACTTGTTCGAAGGTGTCAACAAGTAAACAGTGTCGCACAGTGCTTGTTTTTAAAATGTGGATTCTTGGTTACAAAAAGCCTCCTAAGACCAATTAAAGTGTTTTAAACTGGGGGAGTGTGGTAAGGCCAAGCCAGAGCCACTCTTTAGGTCTTCCTTGTGTTAGAAAGCTTGCTAAAAATTTTTGGAATGAAAGAGGAAATTATGGCCTATTTTACTAATTTTGCCTCCACTCCAGTTATATTTTGGCCTTTTTTTTTTTTTTTCCTCACCAAAAAGGCAAATATCTGTGTTCTTGTCCAGTTTATTTAATGTAAAATCTACTTTTCACCTAAAGCTATTGCAGATTGGTGTTGGTTTATCCAGTACTAGCTGGTATCCATTACTAGGAAAAGCAAGATGTTTCAGCTCTGATGTAACTTGTTTTGAGTCTCAGTCAGTCCATATGCGACTTGGCAGCCCAATGCTCTTATTGTAACTAAGACGGGTTGAAAAGCTGAGAAGAAATTTTCTAACTGGTATTGATAAAATAAAAAAGTGATGTGAACTTCTGTCATTTTAACCACTGTCCCGACTGATTAGAGCCCTGAACTCCCGCTGAACAGCTGCCTTGTGATCTGAAAATGAAAACAGTTGATGCCTATAAAGCATGAAGAGGGTCTTAGAAGATAGACGATCCTTTTATGTTGCTGTTGTCTTAGTGCTTAAAGTAAATTAAGTGCTGAGAAAACAGCTGTGTTTTCTTTTTATCTCTGGGATTGATAAAATTGTCATTTTATTTTAAATTGAAAATTGAGGAAAAGGAAGATTGAATTCAATTAGTGTATGAAATATTCAAAGTATGGTCACAATAAAAAAAAAATAAAAAGAACAGAAGGAAAAAAAACTCCCAGCTTCTCCCAAGCTCTTGTCCTTGACTTCAAACAACAAAAGCTGGAAAAAAGTGATGAAGTATAAGATGAGTCATGAGCAAAGATGGTTGGAGACATTTGTAAAGGCTCAGGAAAAGGTTTCATCTCTGCAATAAAAAACTTTAAGTCACGCTTGGACTAGTTTGCAAGACAGGTTTGTGGAACAACATATTCACATTTATCCCACATAACGCATGGAGAGTTCACGCATTATTTACCTTTTTGTTTAGCAAACGGTCATTATACAGTCTTAAATATGACTTCAGGGTTGTTATAAAATGTGAAGTTCTGATCACCTATCTGTGAGAATGTGAAAATGATGCAGTGTCATAATGTTGAAGGAGCAAAGAAATGTAGGATGAGATTTATTTTCCTTATAAAAATAAATGGGTTTTAAAAACAACTGAACTAACATCTTTATATCTGTTGACCAGGGCTTGGATGGATTATGGTTTGGGTGTCTGTTTTAGGGGGCATACTTCAGCTGTACAGGCAATAATGGATTAAATTAAACCAAAAAAAATGTTTAAGAAGACGGTATGAAAATGGCACGTCTTGCAGAATAGGATGAGGATCCCAAAACACACTAAAACAGGGATTAGGCCAAAACAATGATGGTTTTGTTACGGTTTAGGAAGCCAAAACTCAAACAAGGAAGTTTAAACAAATTTATTGAAATAATGATGAGGCTGAAGGTGGTCTCGCTTAGTCTGATCATCAGGAAGTCAGGAACACAAAACAGAGGTGAACCAAAAACAGGGGTGAGGTGATACTGGAGAGGCCAAGAAATGAATGTTTACCAGGAGATGGGAAATGGGCAGCCTCAGAGTAGTCCTCCAGAATCTCAAGATCCAAAATCAGTCTCAGTCTCAAGCAGAAGAAATCTGAGGAGCAAGTAAGAGGCAGGGATCAGGCAGGGTTCAGCAACTGGTGATCAGTTCATACCAATAAGAGCGTATCAAAGACGGTGGTCAGGGACAGGCAGGGTCAAGTCAGGTTTTCTCCCTGTCAGGTACATGAACAAGGCTTGGAAGCTGTGGAAAAGACAGACGATCTCGTACAGAGCGGATCCAGGGCAGGTGTTTAAATAGAGATCAGCACAGACGAGGACAATCCGCAATCAGGCAGGGGAAGAATGCAGCTTGCAAGGGGCAAAGCAGACATCATGACAGGTTTTGCCAAAACATCATCAAAAATAAATGATGAATGATTTAATCAGGATGTTCAAGGCAGTCAAAGAATCTCACAGGATTTGAAGCTTTTTGCCACAGATCAGGACCAAAGTCCAAAGGCGGTTCTCGAGGGCTGCAGGTTTTTGATGTACCTCTTCTTCTGCACACCTGACTCGCATTAAATGGAACCAAAAGCTTATTAGGTTCAATGACTCATTAATTTAAGTCAGGTGTGGTGTAGCTGGGATGTCTGGAAATATCTGCAAGATTGTGGCCCTCAAGGACCGGACCTGGACAACCCTGCTATAAACCAATATCCCTTCAACAACTACTGAAAATATGTGCCCTAAAAATGACTATAAGAGGGGTTCATCAAGTAATTTAGCTTTTAAAAAAAAAAACCAAAAAAAGATATAATCTAAAACTGAACAATAATCTTTTACTAATTGAGGAATTCTTTGCTTGGAGGTGCCTAAACTTTTGCATGCTGGAATTTATTTATTTTATTTGTTTTTTGCAGGAACTTAATGAAATACAAATGTAAAGCTTTATCTCAAATGTAATTCAGATGTAATCGTAACAAGTCACATAAACAAATAGTTATATTATTATATGTTTTATTTAAAGGTAGAGTATGTAAAATTTTCAATATTTTCAAAATACATTAACTAAAAAAATAACTAAAATCATAATTAGATAGTTTTTTTTAAACATGTAGGTTCCAGTCTGTCCATATTTGATGTGTTTTTTACGTACAAGTTTAATTAATGACAAAGACCCTTTTTGAATGTTTTCTGACCAGTAAAAAACAAAAGTACTTTTTTTCCACCAGTAGGGGGAGTATAAGCCGATTTATTGCAGAGCGGCTCTGAGCTACAGCTCACAAGCGATTCCTGCCCTCATTGGAGCCGGCAAGGAGGAGGGGTGAGGGGTGAGTTTTGCTCATTACTGCCAATCTGTGGTCGTTTGTGGAGGTAGCAGTTTTGTGATTTTGCTCACGACCTGGTGTTTGCCACCTGGTGGTGGAAAGAATCGCCTTGAAATCTTACATACTCTGCCTTTAAAATGTGAAATTCCAGCTGAGCTGAAACACTTTGTTGTGCAAATATGCAAATATTTGACCAAAGCTTTCCTGATTAAAAACCACCGTAATTTTACTGTATTTCAGACATGATAAAACACAACACAGTATGTACGTATGTATGCTTCCCTACCTGCAGTCACACATGCCCAGCTTACATCTAGAATTATGAAGAATATCTATAATCAGAACAGTGAGGATTTGAAGCTTGCATGGTTTGTTACACTGAACAAGAAACACTGCAGAGTCATGTGACTGTAACAAAACTCTTGATCTGTTGCAGGCTGGCTAAGCCCTGTTCTTCTCCAAAGAAATAAACAGAGATGCTGCATTTTTTTTATTCTTTAAAATGAGTTTTTCCAGGTGTTGTTCCCAGCATTGAACAATGAATATAATCAAAGTATTCTAGAAAGGTTGCAGGAAATAACTCCACAAATCAGAGATGTTACTGGCATCAGCATCCTGGTCACTTGCCATGTTATTGATTGCATAGCTCTTCATACCTCCGAGAAGCCTTCAAGTAACGTCCACAGGATTTCACATTTTTAGCGCAGCACTTGTATATTATTGTCACTGATCTTTATTATTTTATTTGCAGAACAGACCTCAAAATAATTACGCGAGCCAGGATCTTTCTGCTGTTTTTTTTTTTTTCCTTTTAGTTAATCGACTTCAGATCTGAATTCTCCAAACATGACGTGCCATCGAAGAAGAAGTTAATACTGTTGCAATGATATGAAAGTGTGATTTCTCTGCTGTGATTGCTTTGAGATGCAGAACAGAAGTAATTTTCTCTGATGTGTCACTCAGAAGCAGAAAGACCAAAGCAGTCACTGTGGCACTATTCTCTAAGTGTCTGTGGGAAGGAAGGCATCACATGGGAAATATTGATACTCATGTTAAGTAAATATATCTGATATAAAAAATATTGGATAGGTAAAAACTCTGTTTTTATTTCCCTTTGTGAAATGGGGCCTCCACTCCCATTCCTCTCCTTGTTTTTCATCTTAAATCCACAAGTGGTTGATGACCTCTAACCATTATCTTTCACCTGTACAGGGTAAAACTTTGTCCTTGACAAACAGCCACTGTAGCTTCTTGATCGTGAGCACACTTTTCCCTGTGCTGCTGAAGTTGCTTATGGTTCCATATAGCGTGAAAGCTTAACACACATGCTAGTTAACCTTGGAAAATGGGGTATTAACTGTCTAGCTTATTATTGTTTTTATGCACTTAGAAAGTCCAGAAACAACTGACACTATGTTAAATAAAATGGGAGAAAATCAAAAGAGAAAATAATTGTTTTAGGGACAAGCAATGAATATCGACCTTATACAACTTCTTTCTGTAACGTGCCATATGCGTCATTTAGGTTGAAATGAGGTCATGTTGCTGCTGGTGCCAGTTGGGCGATGGTTGTCAACAAAGCATAGATAATACAAAGTAAAGTGTGTCTGCATTAATCAGCAGAGCTACTGCATATTTCAGATGAACAGGGGAGAGCATTTGGCTCCATGTTTTGTTGTGCATAATAATCTTACATGGCTGGGTTAACACGGTTCCTAATGAACATAAAACTGAGCCAAAACTCTGGATGTTGTGGACAGGATAAAAGGACCTGTCTGAAAAGCTAAGAAATTACAGCTGTTCCACCCACTCTTTTATCATTTAGTTCTAGATGTGTCACAATGCCCAACAATGTCAGTGCAACCTGGGGAGGGGCTTCTGTTTTGCATTTATCTGTGTGTGTAAAGACTTGATGAATATCTTTGTGTTACTGGCTGAAATGGGGAGAATATTAAAAAAAAAAAAAAAAAAAAAAAAAAAAAAAGGTTTAGGAGTTGAAAGAAGTCATCCATTTGCTCACAGCGTTGACATGACAGATCAGGGTTTAATTGTTAACTTGTGTGCAGAAATGAGCTAAGTGAGGGCTTCCATTGCTATGGTCCACTGAATATTAAATGATAATAATGTAGTTTTCATTTACATAATATAAGTAGAACCTATCATTATCATGGCTGCGTTATCACAGTTTTTCCAATTTTCTGTCAAATCAATTGAGTTTCATCACAAACGGTGACTTTAGAGCCGCTTGCTTTAAATCTTTTTACTGCTGGACATTCATGGAGGGGTGAAATGTTCTTTTAAAGATTGACAATTTGCTGTTTCCCTACTCTGATACCCACCCACTCCCAACTGTCTGGCACTTCAGAAACCTGAACTTTGTCAAGACTTCACTTTTTCTTTCTTTCCCACTATGTGGCTCTTTGTCTAGTTCCCTGTGGTGGAGTGTTTACTGACCGCAAAGGGACCATCCTATCTCCTGGATACCCAGAACCATACGCCCACTATCTCAACTGCGCTTGGAGGATCTCTGTTCCCGAGGGAGCCGGCATACAAGTAAGAAGAACCAGATGCAGATTTTTATCTCTATAATGTGAATTCGCTGTTTGTAAATGGTCAAGTCATCGTGTCAAGTCGTTTTTAGGATTTTCATTGTTCGTTTCTCTTTCAGATTCAAGTTGTAACCTTTGCCACAGAACACAACTGGGATTCACTGGACTTTTTTGACGGAGTTGACGGCAACGCTCCAAGGCTCGGAAGCTACTCAGGTAAATCTGATGTAACCAAATTTTGGTTGTCAGCTCCCATTTCAATTTCAGTCAGATGTCACAAGGCTCCAGCAGCAGACAGATGTGGCGATGATGAGACCTGGCATATCGTTTTGAGAAGGCTGTCTAAAAAGCCAGTTTAAGATGTTACTGTCGATATTTTCATCATGGAATTCCTATTTTAATCTGACATTTCACATCCGCGATGCTGCTGTTCATGAAAACTGCAGCTCTTAAAAGGTAAGCAACAAGAAACAGGCCAGCACATCATTTTAGATGCTCATTCCTGGAATAAGAGGGGCTGGTGTTGTATAATGACTCCTGCTGTGATATCATTTTTATGAGACAAGCTGTCCAATTACTCAAGTGGTGTATATCTCATTTTAGAGGGAAACTATTTAAATAGTGAAAAAGCTCCACAGCACAGCTGGAGCAGTGCTGGGCACAGATTGAGCATGACACGGTTCAATCATTTTAAATGGCTTCAAATGTATTTTAGCCTGCAATAAACAGGCATTTTAGGTATTATGGAGATGCTGTATGTGAAAATATCCATGCAAATTTCCAAAGTTTGTAATAGAGAAAATGATTTTCTGACCTGAACTTTGCTTCAGGAAGAAATGAGCTAAGATTACAGTTTGTGCTCAGCTCCTGAGTAGAGGTATGCTCAACATGATTTCCACAGTGGCAGTCTAATAGAAATGCAATGTGATTAATTTAGCCCGATTCTTACGATTCACATTCTTCAGTTTTTACATAGAAAATGTGGGGGGAAAAAAAGGTAGAGCAAAACATTTTATTTTTTCTATTTTCTAAAAGATGAAAATTCTGAAAAAAAAACAAAAAAAACCAACAAAAAAAATTCATTTTTTTCATTGGAAAATACATTGAATTGCTGCGTCATTGTGTATTATTATAGGCAATGCATTTTTAAACATGTCTTGTTTAATAAATGTTGTGATTCTTATACATTTTTCGTGGACGTAAATCTGGAATATAGACCAGAAATGGGCGTCACTGCATCCTTTGTTGTTTGCAGGTACAACGATTCCCCAACTGCTGAACAGCACGTCCAACAACCTGTACTTGACCTTCCAGTCTGACATCAGTGTGTCAGCCGCTGGCTTCCACTTGGAATACACAGGTATGAGGAGAGACGGTGTGTATGCCTGCCTGTCACTTTCTCTGTTGTCACTTTATCTCTGTGTCCATCTGCCAGCGGTTTCCAGCTGCTGCATTGGGGTAAAAGAAGTAAGCGCGACAGCTGGTCCACGCAGCACAGCTGGACTTTATTAGATGTAGCGTGAGACGTACAGTTAGCAGGCAGAGTTCTATTCTTCCTTTTTTTATCTTGTAATTTTCAGTCTTTGTGTCTATATCTCCAGCACTCCAGCTTGGTTGCTCCCCTGTGTTTTTACTTCTTAAATTTTCACATAGCTCCAAGTTACTGGATCATTTTCATTTAAGACCTGAATTTCCTCGTCTCTCAGTGGGCTATTCACTTTGGGGCTTATTTGTTAAGGAGCGTGCTTAACATTTATTGTGCACCACCATTGATGAGTGTGGCTGGCCCCAGTGGAGGAACACATTTTGCAAGTGCTCCAAGACAAAACGTGCAAATAAAAACAGGGCCAGTTCTTACCTCAACAGTCCGTTATTATCCGTATCTGAGGCAATCTTCTTTCTTCTTTTGGTTTTGCTTCTCAAATCAAATTTAATCAGTAAATGTTCTTGTCTTCTAAGGTTATGGCTGTGGCAGTTGGACAAAAATGTAATGTTCATTCATGACAGCTTTTAAAAAAAACAAAAACAAAAAAAAAATCAGGTTATTGGGAGTACTGGAGATTTGAATTTCATGATCATGTGATAAAATGAGAAGATTTGAATGGCACCAAAACAGGAAATGGCTTCCATTAACACAGATCTGCAAATTCGACATCACACACTGGCTCAAACAAACTTCAAACAAAGTCCTTTTCCATTAATTTATCGCAAATATGAAGAATTACAGTTTTTGCTGAATCTGCCTTTCTGAGAGTCTTGTGAGTCCGGAGGCGTCATACCACTGTAGAGAGCATCTTCTCAGCCATGTCTCTCACAGTGTGTGCTTTGTTTCTCATGCTTGGTCCCACACTGTTACCTTATCGATCAATCCCCCCTCCAACGACCAGTACCCACTGCTGAGAGTCATCTCAGTGCCATGCCTCTCTGCTGGCTCTTTCTTTTTCTGTCTTAGATTTTTCCTCCTGCTGCCTGTAATGTACATAAAAGCCAGTTGTTGAATCTCTGAGCAAAGCAGGCTCCACTTTTTCATTTGCCACTCATATTAATTAATTGTACTGTCTGCTTGCGTGTAAAAATATCTGATTGCGTGATCAAGCCACAGTTCTTTCATTTGTACAGTACTCCATAGGTATTTTAATTTCTGTCTTTTCACATTTTCCAGTTTGTAATTTTCTAGGTTACAGCAGATAGAAACTTCCAAATCAGGTCTTTTTTTTTTGTCCAATTATTGCATGCCTCAAATATTACTTTTAATTAGTTGTAATTTTGTATCCTTTTTTTCCATCCAGGTTGACTTGAAAGAGCCATTTTGGTTTTAAAATTCTCTCATTTTTGGCTACCACATAGCACTGAGCACAGGAGGAAGAAAACTGCAACAGGGACTGGCTTAAAACCAACAAACCAACCAACCATCTGTTTTAAAATGTCTCCTTTGGGTGATTGTTGAATCTATTGAGACTAGTCAGAGATATTATATCTACATCCCATCGCCACAGCATCTTAGAGCCAAGCATTTAACCAGCTTCTCCAAAGCGGACAGTGTGTTGTAGCTGGAAAACTGGCATTTTCTCACAAGCAACATGGCAGTTATGTCCCAAATAAAGCCCCACAGTGGGCTTCTGTCACTGCAGTGTTCAGTGGCCTAAATTATTTCCACATGAGCAACTCTGATAACAAACTGAATCAAATGCTGACAGCTCATAAAGACTTTTACCCTCTGCATCTTTCTGAAAATATTTTAAGACTACAGTCGCACAGCTCAGCTCAGAGGGCAATTACGTTTACTTTTAGTCATTGAGAAGGCACTTATTCCACAGCAAATGGTAAGTAAGTGAACAGCATTTAAGATTCTAAGCAGTCAAAGAATAAAACCATTTAAAGATTTGTATGGATGCTCTGAACTATTTGTAGATGCTCAGTTGAGGCGTAAGAAAGGAATGGATTATTTCAAAAACTGGTGGGCAAAGAAAGTCTCATATAGCTTGATTCCTCTTAAGTTTATAGGGTGCAGTGGGACCTTACAATAATCGATCATGACACCAGGGTACTTTGTTAGAATAGTTGAAGAGGCAGGGGCGCAAGTTCAAATTCTTGCAGATACATTGAAGTTATCCTGTAGAAACGGCACATGGAGAGCAGGATATGAAAAATCACACGAGCAAGTAGAGCCTGGAGGTGTATTTAGACAAAAGAAAAAATGCCCCAAGTACTGATGAGAATCAGCACCATGGTCCTCAACCGGGATAGGGTGGATTGCCCTCTCCGGGTTGGGAGTCAGGTCAGGTATCTTGAAGTCTTGTTCACGAGTGAGGGAAGGATGGAGCGTGAGATCCGCAGGCGGATCGGTGCGGCGTCTGCAGTAATGCGGACTCTGCGCCGGTCTGTCGTGGTGAAGAAGGAGCAGAGCCAGAAGGCGAAACTCTCGATTTCCTAGTCAATCTACGTTCCGACCCTCACCTATGGTCATGAGCTGTGGGTCGTGACCGAAAGAACGAGATCTCGTATACAGGCGGCTGAAGTGAGCTTCCTCCGCAGGGTGGCCGGGCTCTCCCTTAGAGAGAGGGTGAGGAGCTCGGTCACCTGGGAGGGGTTCAGAGTAGAGCCGCTGCTCCTCAGCATCAAAAGGAGCTGGTTGAGGTGGCTCGGGCATCTGGTCAGGATGCCAACTGGATAGCTCCTTAGTGAGGTGTCCCGGGCACGTCCCTCTGGGAGGGATCATATTTCTCGGCTGGCCTGGGAACGCCTTGGGATCCCCCCCACAGAGTTGGCAAATGTGGCTGGGGAGAGGGAAATCTGGGCTTCCCTGCTTAAGCTGCTGGCCCCGCTACCCAAGCAGTAGAAGGTGGATGGATGGATGGATGGTACTGAACCCTGACACAATGAAGTTGTTCACATTCTCCCTTGCAAACAGAATGACTAGAGCAAAAATTGCTTCAGAGCACTGATTCTAATTTTTACTGTAAACATACCACATGAAATTAAATTTTGTTTCTAGTCTCTTCAGATGAGTTTAAAAAAAAAAAAAAATAGAAAAAAACCCAACAAAATATCCTGCAATATTGAAAAATACCTGCACAGTTAAAAGATTCTCTGTTGCTTACTCACAGTTTTATGTGAGTTAGCATTTGAGATAATTGTGAAAATGTTTGCATAATGGCCATAATTGACTGAAACAGACAGAAATGTCATATTTCCATATTTAGTGAAGACTAAACTACTAAAAGCAAATTTGTTTTTTTTCATCTTCTCTTTATAGACAAAAAAAAATCCCAATGAATACTGACAATTAAAAAATGCTCCAAGAAAACCCTCAATAAAAGACAGTCAAATTGAAGTAATTTCTTCGGAAGAGGTTTAAAAAAAAAAAAAAAAAAAGAAAAACCCTGCCTCAGGTTTAAAGGACATAAAACAATCAGTAAAGCAAAGAAGCAAAAGAAACTTCAATACAATCTGGACAAGTTGATGCTGAATAAAGAAACGTGCCAATTGTTCTGGAAACTGCACTTGAGTGGAGTACAGCGGTTTTAATATGCAAGTTAACTTGCTGGAATACAAAAGAGCCAACAGAATACAAAGGGTGAAACTTTACCATGTTAAATGGTAAAAATACACTACTGGTAATAAGTTTGGCAAATAAGTTTGTTAAACATTCTGCTTTGCAGTTGTGTTAATGTTTTAGTTTTCTTGCTGTGATAAAGCTTTTTAGCTTCTACTTCGGCCATGAACTTGCTATTTGCACTTCATCTTAAAGCATTTAAAATGGTTGATTTTCTTCAGTGCTAAGTGGAATAAAACAAACAAAAAAAAAAAAAAAAAAAAAACACTTTCCCATTGGATTTAATGGGAAAGTGTCCCAAAGCTTATATCTAGAAGTGTGATGTAAGTATGTTTATGTGGGTGTTGACATCTTTTTCCATGAATGATTATTCTCACCAGATTAATCATACATATCCTAAAAAAAAGTTCAAAGCTAAATGCCGGACTGTAGAAAAATTAAGGTAATAAAGAAAAATAAGTTTACACACTGTAGAAGTTCTTAATGTGATTTATTCACCAACAGTAAAAAGTGATGTTTCGGGCCAAGCCCCTCCTCAGGCTCAAAGCAGTTATGAACCTGTTTAAATCCTTTCAGTCTGATCACCTGACCAGTAAGCTAAAAGCAATCTCCAACATATATAAATATACAAAGGTGTACAAATCCAAAAGAAACCAACAATGTGACGAACATCAAATATAACTTATTTAAATATACATATGAAAAAGGAAACAAATAATATAGTAACGTGAGTATTATATCACAAAGGCAACAGATGTAAACCCTCATAATGAAATAGAATACCAGGGGAAAATATAAACCTAGAATAGATGCGCCTCTGCTAATGTGGAATGCTGTTTTACAACAAATATCAAGGATATCCACAACAAGATGTGCAGTGAAAACAAATGTATAGAGAAAATCACTGCCAACTAGAGAAATGGAGCATACAAGCATACAGCATGACTAATAATCCTCTTGACATCAAACAGTAACTAAACTAATCACACAAATGGTACAAAAATAGCCTGAGATCAAGCTCCTCATGAAGACCTTCAGGAGCAAGAGCATCCAAAATGGCTCTCGTCTCAGTAGAAGGGAGTTCACATCACCCCTCCGAACGTGTGGTGAGAGAATTTATTCTAGATTTATATGTTCTCCTGGTTTTCTATCTCTCTTTACTGTTGGTGACAGTAAATTATACTGGGAGCAATTACTCCTGCGCAGACTATTCTTTACAAATTAACAAAATTATTTGATAATTACAAGACTCATAACATTAAAAGACTCAAATTTCCATGCTATTAGGTCATTATTCATGTAATAAAAAAATGTCATTTGTCAATAATGGTCAGAATCATGACAGTCCTAGAGAAGTACGAGTTGAACATGCAGTCCACACACTTTGCTGCCAGAGTGAAAGCCGCAGATGGATGTAAAATCTCCTTTTTTTAAAATGTCAGATAGAATATTCTGGTTTATCTGGTTATAAATCTCCTTATTTGCACTATTCTGCATTGCAATACTCAGGCTCAGCTCTCTGTAGGCAGGGAGGATGGGTCTGGATGAACATATGTTTATTCACATTAAGTTCATTTCTGCGCTCTTTTTGTCAAGTTTCTGCCGCCTCGACCGCATCTCTTCACATTACTGCCTTGGCTCTTAATTTCTTTTTAATCTAAAACTGAATTAAACGCAAACACAAGTAGAATTTCAAACATGCTGCATGCAGAGTGAGTACTGGTTAGCAAATTTTACCCTGTCCAAAGCTGATTATAGGATGATATAGAAAGTTACATCCTTCCCATTTAGTTGATTTAACATGTACACTCCCGCTGAAGCGTCTGTTTCCTGGAATATGTTCCATGTAATTGTGTGCATGCTCAGAAATTTCTGCCTCTTATTTTACCTCAACTAAAGCTGCATCAGATAAAAATGACTCATAGCTAGCTACACACTTCTCTCTGTGTCTTTACACGCCCAACATCAGCCTGTGAGCTTAGTGCACAGCAGGTGTGTAGAGGATACATACCGACTAATTCAGAGATATCTATCCTCCCGAGCCGCTGAGGAGCAGTCAGAGAAGCTCATGTGATTCTGTCGAGTCCCTGCTTGAGTCTGTGTAGCATTTTCAGATAATTAGAACACCATTACATGTTCTAATAACACGCATTATAACTGAGGAAAATTGTTGTAAACATAAGGATTGGACTTATTTATACTATGTCTTTATTCACGTTATTCTGTCTCATTAGTTTTTTTTTTCCTTATAGTCATAAAGGATTTCATGGTTATTACTTTACATCCTGGCTGTTCTCCTAAAAAGACACTTGTACTCAGTTTTTAGGAGAATTGGAACTCGTCTCAGATCAATGTAATTTTTCACATGAAAAATGTCCAGATTTGATATTTCCAGATAATTGTGCAGATCATCTGATTGTAAAAGTGATTAAGGGTGATTGGATTATAGTTATGAAGGTAGCCATATTTATGACTATTGGTTGGTTAAAGATGAACATTATGATAATCGGTATTACAAAAAAGGAGGAATGTCCTAATGCGACTGACTTATATTGCAGTTCAGATTTTATTCTTGCTGAGATAATGACAGACATTACATAACTGACATGGAAACTTGTCTTTTAATCTACTCCATCTGCCTCTCCCCTTTTGCATTTGCATTTTCCACCACCCCCTCAAACTGGTTCCTAATTATCTTAATCTCTTGGTTGCCAGTGCTGTGGTTGGTGTATAACTATGCTATTACGCTTGATGAAAATGCACCTTCATTTTGGCACTACACTTGCGAACACCTCTTACAAAGAGCAAAAACAGTTATGTGTTGCGTAGTGTGTATTTTGCTTCTGCACCTGCCAGCTAGCTTAGAGATTCACATGCAGCAGGATATAAATCTCTTGGCCGCGGCACACTTACGATCACAGTGACAGAGTTGTGACACACACAACTGAAAGTCCTTTGCCTAGTTTCAGTCCGCAAGGCGTCCTGTTTAAAACAGCGAGGTTTGATAAGGACGGGACTTGTTCCAGACGTGGTTGCAAATGCGGGAACAGGTGTCGACCTTCTGACAGCGGGATGACAACAGTACCTGCCAAAACGGGAATTCTGACAAGTTGACTGGAAATCATCTCGAGCACAACAGGAACTAGTGCCATATGTTAATGGGCACCTGCTCTTCACCTGACCAAAAGTCTGTTTGCTAAATTAGCATAAGAATGAGTGTTTTGCTTAAACCAGGTTTGGTTAAAGGCCTCCTGACAACAGGAAGATTGACACATTTCCTCCCTTTGGTTTGGATTTTTGTCTTCAGCATTGTGGTGTCGTCTGGTTTGGACTGCTATTGGATGGAAAGAAAATGTACTGATTTAACAGTTTATAGGAAGGCTGACTTTACCTTATAGTTATGATACATGATCATTTCATGCAACTGTTTAATTTATATCTGCATCATGCTTTGATGTCGACTTACCTCCCGGCAGGCTCACAGTATGACAGTATCTGCGCTGCTTTCATGACTTCCTCTCAACCAAATCTCCTAGAAATCAATTAAAAATTTCAAAGTATAAAATTCTTATTTAAACCCACATATGACAAAACTTCGAAACTTGAAAGAATCCACCCACACTAATTTTACAGTAGCTCCTCTTTCCTTGAATTGTTTCATCCTCGGCTGCTTTCGCTTTGCTTCCTGCTTCAAGCCGCTTTGGGTTGCCGTCACCTCCCACTCAGATATCCTCTCTAACGTTCCCCAGGTGTGGAGTAGAGTGACCGCTGCTGCTACTCAGCACTCTGATGAGTTGCCTTTAAAATGT
>NC_136623.1:28121545-28166545 GCF_933228915.1 Telmatherina bonti | reverse complement strand
TTTTTTTATTATCATCATCTAAATAATACATTTCTAATGTTTATGTGTATAAATGAGTTGAATAGTGCAAGAAATTATTATTGATTGAATGTTTTTTTTCCCATTTTAAATAAACAACCAGTTAAGAGTTTGGACACACTGTCCCATTGCATGTAATGGGACAGTGTGTCCAAATGTTAGACTGATGGTGATGCGTCTTTTAAAGACAGCCCAACCCCTCATCGCATATGTATGTTTGAAGACTGGAACTCCAAAACATTTTCAATGTCAGCGAGCCTGAGGGAAAGTTCCAGTACTCAGGTGGTGAAGCAGTGGTGTGACTTCATCGTCTGTCTCTCACATTTGCATATAAAAAGCTTCCCGGTCACAGTCCAGCCAGAAAGAACTTGATTCTGTTTTTATTTCTGTATAAACATCTCAGTTTAGAGTTACAAAGGATCCTACACACACTCTCCGTTTACCATTAACCCTTTCCTTGTGCTCTTTAGGGATCCATCTGCAGTTTCTGAACTTCTCCACAGAGCCCGTTCATGACTATTTGGAAGTGCGCAGTGGGAGCCTCGAGACTGGGACAGTGATTGATCGGTTCAGCGGCGCCGTGGTGCCCGGTTCTCTCTTTAGCACAACCCACGAAACAACTCTTTTCTTCCATAGTGACAATTCCCAGAACAAGCCAGGCTTCCATATCGTCTACCAGGGTGAGGTCCTGAGATTGGTCGCCTACTGTTACACTAGTTTTTTGTTTTTTTAATCAAAGCAGCAGCTGATGAAAAAGAAAAACAACACAACACTTTAAAAATCATAACATGATGTCCTTTGAAACATTCACTGAGAATATCTTTATCCTTTTTCTAATTTCATGTTACTACATAAAACCACAGAATCACATCAGGAGGTTATGATGGGTTTAATTTTAGCTTTTTGGAAACCTGCTCTCATGTGTGCGGTTTTAACTTTTCCCCTCAGCCTACGAGCTGCAGAGGTGCCCCGACCCCCAGCCGTTCCGTAACGGCATCGTGATCGGTCAGGACTACAGCGTGGGGATGACCATTTCCTTTGAATGCTTGCTGGGTTACACTCTTCTTGGAGAGCCTTCTCTCACGTGTTTACACGGAGTCAGCAGAAACTGGAATCACCCCATACCTCGCTGTGAAGGTGAGGGCTTTGGGTGTCACACGAGCACAATCGGCCCCTGCGTGACTGTGTCTCTCATTAGCAGAAAAAGTTTGAAAGAATTTGGACTGGATTCCTGAAACTATTTCTTTAGCAAAACTTCTTTTTATTCAATCCAAATAATCTCAACTATTTTGTCAAACAATGTTGTTTATCAGTCCTGCGACCTTAAATTTGTCACTCCAAACTTGGTATGAAAATATTTACAAATCCTTGAGAAAGTCACCCATCTTTCTCAGACAGTGACTAAAGTAAAGACAGAGATGTTTTCCTTTCAGTGTGACACTGAATAAAAACACTTTTGAAGTTATACGCAACAATGAGAAGATGATTTATATGTATATATACATATATTTTAGTCTGCTTGTTGTCATATCCTTTATTCTGGGACATTAAAGCTTCTTATTTGCCAGCTATGCAGCAACAATTTGCTGAAGTTTAAAAGTGAGATCTTTAAATTTTCTTGTTACAAATGGAGCCGGTTATCACAGTCAATGGAGCATTTTTAGGTCTTTATGACACCGCTGGAAATACCTGTCCATATGAAACATCTCTTTAAGGTCTCCTCAGTTGTCATTCAAATTTACCAATTATATCTTGAACATTTTTTGTGGTTTAGGATCTATAATTAGTTTGTTTTGCACTTCTTACAATCTGTAAAACAGATGAGTTCAAGCCCCTTTTTGATCCAGAAGGTAATGCTTTGGCTTTGACTTCCGGATCAAAGTTGCAGGTTAACACATCTGAAGGGGTATGAGAGAGGGAATTTGTTGGAATCAGTCAGCGTTACCTTTTAACAACAAGCGATCCTCCCCTGCAGTGCCATGTAACAGGTGCCTACTCCCTGTGGTATCTCTGCGATAAACCAATAGCATGCTGCTACTGCTTGTTTTATCAACCTTTACATGAATAACAGCAACTTTTATGACTTGAGGTAAGAGTGGTTTTCTATTTTTATTCATCATCTGACTGTTTTTTCCTCCTTGCAGCTCTCTGTGGTGGGAATATAACATCCATGAATGGAACAATTTACTCCCCTGGACACCCTGCCGAGTACCCACACTTCCAGGACTGCATGTGGACCGTCAGAGTACCTCCAGGCTATGGAATCTACATAAATTTCTCTGTTATCAATACGGAGCCGATCTATGACTACGTCACTGTTTGGTAAGTTCTAATCTCTCCCTCAGTGTGACATTATTTATCAATCATCAGCTTATAGCACACATCAAATACTCTGCTTCCTATATGCAGAGTTGCTGCCGGCGGCTCTAATTTCCTAGCAAGAATCTTAAAAAGATTTTACACATCAGTTGTTTCCAGCCTTGTTTCCCTGAAACCTCTCTACTTATAATAACAGCACACTATTTTCTGTGTGTTTTCCTGGAAGTATTTGACACTGAATCAGCCTGAAGAAACAAGTTCATCTTTGAGGCCATTTCATGTCTTTGAGGCTGGAAATGTAGAGGTTTTTTTCACTCATGGTTCCTTTGAGAAGGATGCACCATCATCAGCAACACAGAACATTATCTTCTCCTAAAGCCGCATATAATGATGCATATGGATGCTTGTTCATTTCCACTGGATTGTTTGTGTGTAGCTCTCATTTTAACATGATTATCATGTTAAAGAGACACTACAGAACTTATGCCATTTTACCTCTCATCCACCCTAATTTAACATCCATATTGCATCCCATCTTGACCTGTTAGCTCTCTCCAGCCAGCAAAAGACGATCTTACGATGACATTTTGTCCTTTTCTCTCTTTTATTCTCCTTGTGTTTCTTTGCTGAATCAGCAAGTATGCATGTTTTCTCAACAACTCATTACTTATTATACCATGCAGTTAAATGTCATTTCGTGTCCCAGATGTAAAAGTTCTATAGTGCAGGTTTGCAGCCTCTGGACGCTGCTGGGAAGCAGCGGCTCTAGAAATGCATGATAGATGTCACCGTGTCATTGAACTTGTCCAGGATGTGGAGGTTTAAGGTAAAAAAAATGACAAAATGTATTTTTAAAATGAATTTGCACACAAAGTGCAAAGAACTGAATGATCAAGGTTTCAGCTCTCTTGTATTTGTTTTTTTTAATTCATTAGAGAAAGTGACTGCATGCAAGGTCTGTAGTTAAAAACTGATCAGCTTTGTTGATGTTTAACTTTCTAATCAGTCATTTAATTCCTTCAACTCCATTCCTGTAAGCATTAGTCCATTTCACAACCATCAGACCTCTTCGTGAAACAGCACAGTTTGATGTTCTTCATCCTCACACGAACTTCTGAGAACATGACATAGATATCTAATTGTGGCTTCTTCTTTGTCCTGAAACCCTGATGCATTGTCCCTCCCTTCCTTACGCTGCATAGACCCCATGTTTACAACCATGATCCTGCATGGTGCTGAGCAGTGAGCCAAACATGTAATCACAGAAATTTCCACTCTAGCATACAGAGTTATTTGTAACTGGACAGCTTCCAGGAGGTTTGATAAGAACTGAAAGCTAAATTAGATTTTCAGTGGTAAGCCTGAATCTGCTTTCATAAGCTTAATTCCACAGCTGCACACAAAAGATTCAACAGCTTGACACAGTGTTAAGGCCATAAGCTGACTGGACAAGTTGTTCTCACAGCTTCTGATGTGACACTTTTAGGAGTTGGGCCATCAACTATCTAAATGCATTATGTGAAAACAAAATAATGGCAATATTTTTGTTAGAGCACCTTTAGCTATGGTTACAGGACACACTCAATGTGGTATTGTTGGGATCAGCTTTTACAGTGTCACAAATGTGTTTCATCATTTTGTGTTCATGGATGGAGATTCAGACTGCCGCATGAAGTAGTCTTCTGGATATTACAACTTCTCTTGGTCCCTGAACCATTCTTTTACAGAGCTAAATGAATCTTGGCATTGCTATCCTGGACTATTTGTCAAGGAAGGTTAAGAGAGAAGAAAAAGAATATTCAGGTTCAGAGCTGACCTTATTCTTTGGGCACATAGCATTGCTATTGACATGACCAACTGAAGTAACCCTGAAACATGAAGTTATCCCTACAGGCTTGTACTGTACTTCATCTGCCATCATTCTTCCCCTGATGCAACCATCATTCTGGAACATAGTAAATCTGGACTCATGGGACCACATGTTCCTTTAGTCTCTCTAACAAATGCAAATCTTATATTTTTCTTTACTCTATATAGGCCTCTATCTGCAACTCTCTTCACATTACACATGTGGCGATGCTCTTGTTTAATAGATGTTGCTCTTAAACCTTGCGGTTGATTTTTTCTTTTTGTCTTATTTTACCAAATATTTTAATGATCTCTGATCCTGGTCATTCAATATTGTCCTCTGATTACATGGTTTTCCTCAAAGTAAATGTTTGACCGCAATCCTTTACGGATTTAAAAGGTGCAATGTTCATTTGAGCAATCTCCCTAATTGTTTGATATGCAGACCAATCATTTGGATCCTTTCAAACACATAATTTCTGAGACAGCCTCATGTCCCTTCTGACATGGTTGTGGAATAAATGAGATGCTACTCACTACATTAGGAAGGTTTAGAACCGTGTTGAAACATTTAACTCACTTTTTGTTGTTTTTTGTGTTCAGGTGGTGTCATGTCTTCCGAACCCTGTCTTCACTTCTTTGGCTTTAATTTTCTATTCATGAGAATATATTTTATCTCAGCTTCACCTTAGAACAAAGTTTAAAAAAAAAAAAAAAAGAGCTAGAAAAAGACATTTTTATACTCTTACTTTCTTTCCTAACTCACAAAACTTGGAGTGAGTCTTTAAATATCCCATTGAGCGTTACATAAAATGACAGCAATGCCTATTGGCCTAAAGACATTGAGGCGGAGCCACTCGGGATGTTTGTTGGTATGTAGAAACGGGTTGAAAACGGACAGCTGTGTATCAGTAAAAGCTACTTTACCTGCCTTGTGTCACTGCAGCAGCTGCTGCACACTTTGTGTCTCCTTCTACCTTTCTTATTGCCTTTGCTGAGTAGTAAGCCTCAGGCAGTTGTAGAGATGTCCTCATGGGTGATAAAGGAGGGAAGTGCCTTCTAGCAACTTGGGCTGCCATTCGTAGTATGGGAGGAGGGAGCTTCTGGCACTACTGTTTTTAAATGAAATGACGCATAAACAATCTGTCCTCTGACGGCAACTTTTCATTTCCTTGCCCGACTGCCTCCTCCTATTTTGCTGATCACTCTAAAATGAAACTGACATGTTTTTTGTTTTTGTTTTTTGTTTTTTTTTTAAATAGAGCATACGATATTAAAGGTGCACAGAAATACAAGAAGAGCATTTTGCGTGCATCATTCTGCTGAATAGCCCAGCAGCTCTTTTGAAAGTACCACTAATGAGATGCTTTTCTCAACGCAGCATTTGTATATAATGGGAAATCTAAATTAGAGTCCTCAACGAAATAAAGCTTTGGAGTTGTCCCCAACTTGCACTCTTTGAAGGATTTAAAAGTTCTCACCTTTACTCATTAGCAGAGATGCTTCTTTGTTTTCAGGTCAGCAACTAATGTGTGTCTCACAAATTGCCTTCACCACTAATGCCAAGTCCTCTTATTACACCTCAGTAACCCACCTCACCAGCTATTCATCCTCAGGCTGAGAAAAACGTTTCAGTTTTTGTTGCAATACATCTCCAGACAGATTCTACAAAGAAACCTTTTTTTGTGAGCAGTTCAATGACCAAGTGGAAATGGAGTCTGTTTTTGGAGGTTTAATGAAGAGACTTAAATATATATATATATATTTTTTTATCTTTGGCAAGATATATACTATCCAACCATTTCTCTCTCACCTTTCTCCATCTTCACCTTGAGGTTCTTGAGTTTGGCTCAGACGAGACAGAATGTATAATTATGGTCTGGGTTTGCCTCGGGTCTCCTCCTAGTCAGACGTGCCTGATGCACATCGGCAGGAAGCCACCCCAGAGGTTTTCCTAATTAGTTGTCTGTGTAGCCTTCACCAGCTCTTTGCACAAGCGGTGCCGGAGCAGCAGGTCTACTCCAAGCTCACTCTGCAGTATCGGGCTTCTATGACCTCATCCTGCAGCTTATTTCAACTTTTTGTTTCCATAAATCAAGAATTTCAGCCTTCAGCTTAGATCCATTTTCAACTTGGCATTTCAGTACTTGCTATTACTTAGTTCCAGACATCACTGGAACCTCATTTGTGGGGAAAAATGTTCATATGTACTTGAAAGTTTATCACTTGGCAGTGCAGACACCATCACGAGCTGCATCTAATACCCTGCTTATATGATTCCTGTAACTGTTCCGCTGCTCTTACTGACCTGGCCTTTGTCTGCTACAGTAAATTGCTGATAAACAAGGAGCTGCTCTTGTTACTTGAGGCGTGTTAACATTTAATATTTCTGCCACATTTGACTTATATTCTGACACCACCAGTTTGACTGGTAACACATAAAATTGGATTAAGATTTAAATGGATCTGCATCATTAAACTGGTGGTGAAAATATTCTGTCGAAGCAGTAACGTGTATTAGAATTGCACAAACATGTCGATACTTTACAGAAATTCCTCTCATCATGAGAAACATTCTGGGTTAACTACAGTCAACTAAGTTGGATTCTTATGCATAGCTGCAGCTCCTCATACATCATGATATTTAGAGGATTTAATGAAATCATATGTAAATGGTAATATAGTCATTGCTTTTGTCGTCAGATTCTTCAGTGATGAGGGGGCCGCTAAAACTAAAAAACTAAAACTAAACTTCATAAAACCATTATGTATTTGTTCAAGAAAAAAAGAATTGACAAAAAGCTGTTTTGGAATTTTAACACTTTCCCAGACTGTTCAGTGTTTGTACCCCCCCCCCAAAACTTCACTACTCATCAATATGTAACATGGCTGGAGGAGGGAAAGTTCTTAACTTCTACTTTGATGGTGTTGATCAATTTGAAACTTTCTCTCAGGTTGTCAGGGATCACTGCTGAGTCTACATGAGTGCTGGAGGATAAATAGACCTGCTCTTTGATCCCAGCAAGTCACCTCTGCTGTTTATTCATAAATCATTTGCACTCGTTCTGTCCACTTCCTTGGTCCCCCCCCCCCCCCCCCTCTCTCTCTCTCTCTCTCACTTTTTGACTCTCTGTGTAACAGGGATGGACCCGACCAGTCCTCACCCCAAATCGGCCAGTTTAGCGGCAGCTCCATACAGGATGGAGTGTCCACCACTGCCAATCAAGTCCTCATCAAGTTCCACAGTGATTTCAGCACCAGTGGCTTCTTTGAGCTTCGTTATTATGGTAACCTCCCCAGTTCAGCAGAGACTTGCTCCATGCTGTTGTCATGACTACGTCTGAAGGGGGTGGGAAAAGTCTGTACTTCCTCCCACTCCTTTTCAGACATGTGGTTTAATCTGTACTTTTTGTTTTGTACATCTCATAATGTCACAATAATTTAAAAGTTCCTGTGTGTGTTTGTCCGTTAGATATGAGGATTAATTTTTACTTCATACATGTTCAATATGAAGTATGTTTTACTACCAAGTCTCCTTATTGCAGGAAATATAATGCACGGTTGAAATATTTTTCTTTTTCTTTTTCGCTGTTAAAGAATGACTTCTCATTAGCTATATGTAATAATAATAATAGATGGATCTCCTTAAGACAGTTTTTTCCTTATCTTGTGCACACTAGCAGTGCTCAGAGTTGGTCCTCGAGGGCCACTCTCCTGCAGGTTTTAAATGCATCCCTGTTTTGACGCACCTGACTCAAATGAAATGGATTTATAACAGGAATACATTGGAAGTCTGCAGGATTGTGTTCATTGAGGACAAGAGTTGGATACCCCTGGTTCACAATATCAAAACACCCCATGACAAGTGGTTGATTCATAATAAAGTTAGATTGTTTTTTTCTTTTTTGATGATGATGGACAGTGGTAGTCTGCAATTTATTATCTAATTAAGTTTTACTGTTATTGTACAGAAAATATGACTCCAGCAGAATATGAAATGTGATTGTGTGTGTGTGTGTGTGTGTGTGTGTGTGTGTGTGTGTGTGTGTGTGTGTGTGTGTGTGTGTGTCTCTGTCACTTTCTGTTTTCTGATTCACTTCTACACTCACACTTACGCGCAGTGTTTGTCCTCTCTCCAACAGCTTACCAGCTGAGAACTTGTGAGCCACCCCCTCCTGTTGCCAACGCCACTATCCTAACTGATGATGACGAGTTTGAAATAGGTTTGTCTCATTTTATTTTGCTTGTCCAGAGGCCTGAACCATGTATAATAAAATCAGTGTTTAAAGTAAGTTTATTTGTTTGGACACCCATGAGTGGACAAAGAAAGCAACCAGATCAAATGACTATAGTCACTTATTCATGCAGTTGTTCATTAATTTCTCCATTTCTTGAATTTTTCATTTGCCATTTGTTGTTTCTTATTTTGGTTTTATTGCTAAAGTTTTTCCACGATGCAATGCACCAGCTTTGACTTATGTAGATATTTATTTGATATTTCATATTGTTTTATAATGTTGCAGCACAGGTGTCGGCAGCCATGTTTATATCTCATTACACCTTTAACGTCTATTCCTTTCTCCGCACTCATCCTTTCAAGTGTGCCCATCTATTCAGGCTTTGCACATTAAAATATTAGCTTGATGGTTGGGCTAATGAGGTGTACTTATATGCTGTTTGTATTTTCACAGCTCAAAAGTAATTAGCAAAGTGAAGTGGAAGTCATGTGGCTATAGCTGCCTTACTTTGTGCCTTTGAAATAGTGTGTAATTTTGACTTTGTGTGTTTTAGGCTGTAATTTAATGAAGTGCCTTCAGTACTAAGGAATGTCAGTCTTCATTAGAAAACGTGTAGTTGATTACTGTTTCAAGAGCTGGTGCAGAGGAGTCTCACTGACAAAGCGTGTGTGTGTGTTTGTGTTGGTGGATGATTGGATGGATATGTTTTTCATGTCAATTTTCCTCCTCTCATTGTATGTGTGTGTTTGCATGATTGCTGGTGTAAATGACCTCACAGGGGACATTATTCGGTACTCGTGTCTGCCAGGCTTCACCTTGGTGGGCAGTGAGATTCTGACCTGCAGACTTGGAGAGAGGCTGCAGATGGATGGACCACCTCCAGTCTGTCAAGGTTTGTTCTATTGTGTGTGCTGTGTGTGTGTGTTTTTTTTTTTGTTTGTTTTTTTTTTTTTTCCTTTGTTTTCTTTTTCTTTTTTAAGAAAAAAGAAAACAAAGAAAACGGCCTTTAAATTTTCTTGTGCTTGCATGTGTAATCGCTCTTCTTACTCCACACACAAATGCCTGCACATTCATGTGCATGCATAATCACATTTAGTTATGAGTGTGCTTGACACCACTCTGCCAAGGTTGGTTGCAGTCAGCAGCTCTCGCTGTTGATGCATCATTTAACAGACAGACTGCCAGCAGGCCCCCCTCCAGCAGTCTCCCGGTGGCAAACAGCATCTCTATTCTAATTCATCAAGATTCAGGTGCTCAGAATACAACTGAACCAAGATCATAGACCTGCTCTGCCTTACAATCAACACTGCATTGCTCAGGGTCAGTTTGAGACCAATTACAGCTCAGCAGATTTCATTGACAAATATTTTGTATTTTATGTTCTTTCCTTTTATCCTAAAAAGCAAAGCCAACAGTAAAGTAAACTGAAAGTATAACTTTATTCAGTGTGTTTATTTAAAAAAAAAAAAAAAAAAATTAAGTAAAGCTTTATTTATATTGCACCTTTCAAGATAGAAAACCACAAAGTGCTTCACAAGAGCCAACAATGCATAAAAACAAGAGGAATAATAAAAAGCATATGTCAAACGTTGTGATGTTATAACTGGCGATATTATTAAAGCGACCACAGAGACCATTAAACTCGAGTTTAAAGAAAGACAATTCCAGTGTCTGGTTGGTACTGGGCAAGAGACTCTGGGGTGTAATGTGTGGACAACACCGACCCACTTTCATCCATCGATCAACAAATAAAAACTAGTTACTCTTTAGTTTCATATGTGTAACTTACATGCAGGCTTAATGAACAGGGTGTAAATGTCAACTTTAAAATGAGTTCTGCTTAATCATGTATTCATGTGCTCTGTATCTGTAACATGTAAGCTCTTCATTACAACATTACAGTGCATGACACATGATAAGGACAAATAAACCTTATTTATGTGACAGCTGGACTAAGCTGCGAAGACACATTGCATTTCCTAACTTCATTGCAGACTAATTTACAATAAATAACTAAAAGTTAATGGTAAAAATGCCACAGAAAACAATTACATTTGTCATGATGTCCTGATGAAAAGCTTTGTGTGTGTGTGTGTGTGTGTGCGCAGATGTGTCTATATATGTATTAGCAGTGAGGAACTAGCGACACAGAGAGCAACTATGGCATTGTCCATGTAAATCAGATCAATAACATCAAACTGTTTTGTTTTTAAAGGAGCCATAACCGGGTCTTTTCATGTCTCCACTGTCCTCTGTGTTTTATAATGATTGTTTAAAAACTTATTAAACCAAAAAATGTTTAAAAAGTGAAAGTCCTTAATGACAGCTGTGTTGTTGCGTGCATTGCCGGGTCAGTCTATCAGACAACATCTACCTGTAGCTATCTACCGCTAGTGCTGCGCCTGGCATGAGATGTGCTGGACTAAAATCTAGAAGTTAGAAAAATATCAGATCATCTCATGAATAGATTGTAGGTGTAAATGGCTGCAGTTTATGAGTCAACAAAATATTAAAAATACCAAGAGATGAAATCAAACTTTATAAAGCACTTTCAGGCCAAAGGCAACACAAAGTGCTTTGCTTTTTCTTCTTAAAAAAAGAATATTAAATAAAACTGGTTTTCACACACCAAAATAAATAATTTTACTTCTAACATGGCTATACACAATCAATGTTTTGCAAACATTGACATGGTAGAGCATAAGATAGATATAAGAAAATAAAACACGGGGCTTGTTTGTACACAGCAGGAGGTTAAACCTTTAGGCTTGTTCTGTTAGCATTAGCATTAGGGTTAGCATTATCTGCATCAGATTAGGTCACGTCTCAGTCATGGCAACAAATAATTATATCAGTAGCAAAAGTTGCCGACTGCATTGATGGTGAGCTGCTTAAAGTTGCAAATGCCCCTCTTTCTAGCCTCAGCAGGGTTGATGCCATCTTCACCTTGTTTTTTACCAAATGTTTGCAAAATGCACAAGCTAGAGATGCAGGTGCATTATCAACAAAAAATAATGTAATCCATCCGTCTTTGGTCGTTTGGTCCACGATGAAGGGGGAGAAAAAAACATCTCGGTGTTGGTTTTGGCAACCGAGCAGTAGATATGGGACCACTGTTTCCTCATCTTCTCACAGCTTGTTGATAACTGTGACTGAGGCAGGCCCAGCAGGTGTATTTAGGTGTAGAAGAGAGGGTTTTATTTAGGCCTAGAACAGGGGTGGTTTTATGCAATTAGCTCCCCGGGATGACAAAATCTGGGGCAAAAAAAAAAAAAAAAAAAAAAAAACGCGTTTGGGAGACTTCAGCCTTGTGGACAGTTTTTCTGTGAACAAAACACCCAGACAGAAAAACTCGACCATCTTTAAAAGTAAGGCTTCCAGGGATGTTAACACTTCCAGTCAACACCAATACATACGTTTTAACTTGAAAAAGTGCAATTTCCATATGATGACCCCTTTAATAAAAGAAATCTGTACTTTCCAGAGGAAAGGGAACTTGTAATGACTTCTGTTGGAACTTGGTGCTGCGTCTCCCCCAATATAACGGGAACATTCAATTCCATCCGCCTGTATCTTGTCCCTGTGAGTGACATCTGCAGACAAGGGAACACCACTAACCCTTCCGTCCGCAGTGAATAGGCATCGTTTGAAGTCCTTGGTCTACAAGTCTTGAGTTAATGAGCACCTCTGCCTTTTCATTTCTGGGAACTGGGAGTAAAAGCATTTGACTTTGAATCATAGCATAACAGAAACATACTCAACAAACCGAGTCTGCATTCGTTAAGGGTTTTAGTAGACTCGGATTTTAGAACCTATTTGCTGATTCCAAGCTGCAATTATGTGATGTTTTAGTTTTTCTCCCCTTGGTTATTTTTCATCAGCTTTTTCAAGAAAGAATTTGAAATGCATAATAACAGGGAAGCAAACATCCTCAGTTTTTTTTCTCTTACTTGTGAGCTGAACATGCTCTACCAGTTCTTTGTTTAACATTTTTATTTAATTGTATGTTTGCTTTGTAAGCTTGTTTTCTACTGAATATCTCTGAATGTTGATCAACCTCACATTAGCGCCAACAACTAGAAATATGAGTTTTCTCTCATTTTTAATTAGAGAATGGAAAATTCTGAGTACCTATTTGCATTTAAACACAACATTAGTGGAAACATGTAGTAAGACCCACCATTACCAAAATAAACCAGTAAAGTAAACCAGTCCTTCATATTATCCTGTGAAGCACTAGACAAAATACAGACAAGTGGAGCTGGGTGGAAGCCTATAGGTTACTGTGCACTTTGCAACGGATGAATTATAACTAGATTATTTCTTTTTGTCATCTTTCTACTGGTTATGTCACTTCAACAGGTCTATCTGTGGTGTAGAGCAAACAGAATGGGCCAGTGGTGCATAATAAAAGACTTTCAGCCCTAAAAGAGTGATCAGCACCTAGTCTAGAACATCTGCAAACAAAGGAAAAGTTAGTGTTATTTAATAAAATTGCCACTCAGTTACCTTTATCAGTTTGGTGTGTGAACAGTCCAACTAGTCTAAGTTCTTTGATCCGCTGATAGGCATCTGCAGAGTTACAAAGTATAATTTATGACCGTATGCACTTTTACATGGTAGTGCAATGCAGCAAACTAATCTTTTTTAACAGATACACCCAGCAAAAGAGAGGGATGAATCTGCAAAGTAGTTCACTCTACCTACTAAAAATGGCTGCTATCAACAGTGGTGTAAAATTGTATCCTTGTTGTTTAATTTACAAGACAGGGATTTTAACTAAAGCATGTTGCCCATAATTCATTAAGATGTCAGAAAGAAATGTCAGCATGTTGACTTAAATTTGAGGAGGTCAGTGAACCTGCAATATTCAGCATGTTTGGACTATTGTAGTCGAACACAATAAGGTAATCAGTCATGGACGTGTGTAAGGTCTTTGTTTCACAGCACAGTAAGTTTCTCATACTTTATAAAGAGCTGCTTTTTTAATTGTTTGTTGTGAAATGTCCAGATAGTGGGTCAGGTGTGGAAAACGCAGCAAAACCAATAGTCATTTAACTAGGGAGGTTTATAGGGAGAAAAACAAAAGTTGAATCAGTATTTTGCTCTTTATACACATCATACCAAAAATGTGCACACGAAGTGCTCTGGCAGTAAAGTAGACATTTAAATGAGCTGTAAGTGACACACATTCTTAACGTCTGTTAATGTGTCAGAGGACTGATCATCTTATTCGAACTGCTCCTTAAATCCTGCCTCCAGCGTCACGTTGGCGTAGTTAGGACAATTTTAGGCTTGGTAATTTGTTGCTTGACATTTTCATGGATCGCCTCATTTTTAGTCACGAATTCATTACATTTCCTTGTGTTGGATACGTTATGTCCTCGGCACCTCTAGCACTAAACTAATTGCTCTCCTTGGGACATGTAAAGTTGAACTTAATTTGAGTTGACCTGTTATTCACATCCAAGCGACTGCTACGGTAAGCTTGCAACAAGCATCGTTTCCTGTCGGCAGCTTGCTGATAGGACAGGAAAGGGAATTCTCCTGTGTTCCCTTATTCCGCTTTTGTTTGCTGTCAACCCTTCTGCTCATTGTCATCTTAGGCGGGAAAGTCATGTGGGAAAGCCCTTACATGTCTATGTAAGTTCACCGCCATGCATCCAAGGTTTTAATATATTTCCCCGGGGTCTGTCTTTATGAAAGCCTATGAGGAAGGTTATGTGGTAGCTTTGATCACAGACAAAGCCGCAGTCAGGTTGACTGCTGTGTTGGGAAATCCATCTGACACCACCACGCTCAGTTTTACCCATTAAATGATGTCATATTGCTCCTTGATTTCCATTCTTATTGATTCTAACATATTTCAGAAGCTCTAATCTGAATTTCTGTTCCATCCTTAAAAAATGTTGATCTGTTTGTGACCAGAATAGTAATCTGTGTGTGTTTGGGTACATAGGTCAGCTAGAGCACTTGGCTATTTTGCATTTGTGCTCCACTTCCACTGAAAGGTTTGCTTTTGTTGTCAACCCAAATGCCCTCAGGTCTACATTGTAAGTTTTCTTCTGCTTTCAGGGTACCTTCCCATTCCTATCGAAGTTCTTTGTAAACCATCTTTAAAAGTACCAGTATTTGAAGGGGGGGAGGGGGGTCTGAAGCATTTTTAACATTTTAAGCCTCTCATGATTCATTTCTTTAAATCCCTGCAGCAAAAGTTACATTCAAAGCACTTTAAGCCCCAACTGTGCTCCCTAGATAGACTTGTGCTCGTTGCCTGGAAACATTAGTTTATTAAACAATTTATGGAAGCTCAAATATGGCAAGCACACACCAGCTGGATGACTCTATTCATAACATGTTAGTCTTTTATGTGTTTTTTTTCTTTATGTTCATCTTAAATTAATTTATGGAAGGAGACATGAAACTGACAAGAAATCTGTGTGTGAATGGCTAGACATCTACACAGGTTCTACACATCCATGAAAACTGGCAGGTAGCTTATTAACTGTTTTTGCAAAATAAAATAAAAAAATTAAGTTTTTGGGTAATCAACTTAATCACAATGGTTTATCACAATCTGTTAATCAAAAGAGAGAATACCTGCACTTTCATAACTTTCATATGATCAGCATGTGATTTTATATTCTATATGTCTTTTCTGTAATGTCATCAGAGCTCTATATCTTGAAATGATTAGTGATTATACGAAATGTGAATTATGAACTGTCAAATCCCAGGATTTACAGATGTTGCAGGTGTCTGAACTGGATGATACAGTTTAAAATAACCCAAAATACTTTTGCTTCTCCATGTTTAAACACTGATGGACATTAATATTAAAGATGTAGCTGAAGTACAACCTAAACAGTGTCACAAAGTAAAAAAGTGTACAAGCTTCATGGAAATGAATGGAGACCTGTTGGAACTGGATTGCATTGGGTTTAATGTGTAATGAATGTTAGCAGGTATTCCACAGGGGCACAAACCCAAGATTAGACCCTGAAGCCAATGCAGTGCAGATACCTCCTCTATTTGGAATGAGATGTATCAAATACATACATATATATATATATATATATATATATATATATATATATATATATATATATATATATATATATATATATATATATATATATTATAAGGACCCTTGTCCTTACCCGTCTGAACTTGAGCAGATTTTTGCAGTGCGTTGCCCCTAACAATGATTAGGTCAGCATCCATCTTGCATCTCTCCTGTACTTTCTCCAATCAGTAAGTCAGTCTGACTTTGACTTCTGAGGGTTTTTTTTGTCCTCTTCCTTTTTGTGCTGATAAAGTTTCCTTGTGTTTGTTTGATAAATATGTCAAGGTGCACGTTCAAAACGATAGGTGTGTTGATGTCGAGTTGTTTGCGTGTGTAAAGCCGAACATGGCTGTCAAGTGACGCAGTGTCCCAGAAGAAAGAGTTATATTGCAGCTGATCATGCTCTGGGAATATACACAGTATATATCACTGTGCCAAACGAGTCAGAAATATAGTTTTAGGGCCAGAAAGTAGGACAACGTTACTTCAAAGAACATCCACACAACTAACAACTCTCAGAACCAAAAATTGATACCTTGTGAAAATACCAGAGATTTTTTTTTTTTTTTTTTTTTTTTACTTTTTTATAAAAGGTCATGTTACTTTGATCAGTCTACAACGTTCAGCAGCAGCTGCAAAGTTTCAGCTTATTCACAGTGTTTTGTGTTGTTCAAATTCAAACCCAGAGAGTGAAGTTTTGGCTCAGAGAGCAGCATTTGATTTCAAAGCAAAAAAAGAGGAAAAAGTCATATATAATCTTTTTTTCCAAGAAAATCTATGAGATGAGCTGGAAAGGTCAGGTGAGCCACCATAAAGAAAAAGAAATCCTAACTGGATAGAAATGCAGTCAGAATAAAAATGACTTTAGAACTTATTTAATAACTATGATACTGATCAAAACTGAAAACGGCTCAAAACGAAAGAACAGCAGTAGAGGCTGAAAAATCCTCTTTATCTGGTTTTTTGTCTGGTTTTGTATGGATCTGGTTTTGGTATGTACATTTTTATTTCTGTTTATTGGTTCATAAATGTATTTAAATAAGCTTAGTTGCTAGGAAAATTATATAAGAAACAAATGTTTTAGGAATTTATACAAATGAAGGAAACAAAACAAAACGTCTCATGCATGAATGGCAGGAGCAATTGTGTGTATTATTGGTTAACAAAATGTGGTCATTTCATATTACGAGTATTTCTTTGCAGCAGTTCTTAATGTTTGCCAAGTAAGAATTTTGCTCAGCTGTCACTGAAATTATTTAAAATATTTACATAATGCACATCTTTGCTGTTCAGGCAGTTTAAGACATTTTCATGACACCGGTATACACACACACACACACACACACACACACGCACACAACCCTTTACTCTTTTTTTTTATTTTTTTTATTTTTTTTTTTATTTTTTTTTTTTAAATGAAGTGTATTCATCTTGTTTTTCTACTTCTTTGTCTTTTTTTTTTTTTTTGTCTTTTTTGCTTTAGATTCTTTGCAGGCAATATCTTCCTGTTATCTTTTAGCTCTTGAATTTCTAATAATGCACCAGCAGGAATATTCACGTGTATTCCTGCTGACATTTTTTTCTTTTTTTTTTTTTTTTTTTTTTTTTTTGATATATGTCCAAATTTTCCTCTGACCTTTTTAGCCGGACCACTTGCTCGCATTAACCTTTTACATGCATCATGCTTCTTCACTAGTGGCCTGAAGAGAAACTTGTGTCACCTGCAGAGAAAGAAAAGAAAAAGACAGCACTGCTGCCAAGCTACAGGAAATGAAGGCTGCTCCCACTTCCCGCACACACATATGCACAATCACATGTCTCTACACACTATTTTTCCATACAAAGTAAGCTGTCTCATCTGCAGACTATTATATGATAGATGAATATCATAGAAGTCTGTTGACAGCGTTGGACTCCCCCAGCTTAGGGCTTTAGGTGCAATATGAGTCTGGCTGAAATGTAATTGTGTCAGGACTTGTTATTTTTCTAATGTAATTTCTGTCACCACAAAAGAATTCCTATTCTCCCCCTCATATACTTTTGCTCAACCTCTGCCTTCAATCCACCCTTATCTCTTTCTCCTTTTACATCATCCCATTTTCTTTTCTGTCTTTTACCATGTCTGTGTGACTTATTCTCCTTCTGTGTTTCCAGTGCAATGCCCTGCCCATGAGGTGCGTTTTGACTCTACCGGGGTAATCTTAAGTCCTGGCTACCCAGAAAACTACCCCAATCTTCAGATGTGCTCCTGGCTGATCAATGTAGAGAAGGGCTACAACATCACCCTGCACTTTGAGCTCTTTCAGACAGAAAAAGAGTTTGACATTTTGGAAATATTTGATGGTGGGTAATGCTGGTTTTTTTCATGTGGTCTGTAAAAGGCGAGACAGTGGAAGTTATCTCTGCTTGAAGCTCATCTTTAATGCGAGTCATTTCCTGATAATCTTCGTGTTTAGGTCCTAACATCTACAGCCAGAGCCTTTCAACACTCAGCGGTGACATAGAAACACCTTTCAATCTGACCACCACGGGCCACCAGCTGCTGCTGCGCTGGTCATCCGACCATGGCACCAACCGCCGGGGTTTCCACATCAGATACGTGGGTGAGTATCAAAGTATGTATCCATCTTATAATCATATTCTCTTTTTTGTCTATTCTGCATCTGAATGTGCTTTAGTTTCTAAGCTGCAGACATGGGATAAAATTCATGGTTGTCCAATTTGGGAATACACCCTTTAGATGCTTTGTACCATCACTGAACATGTGTTGGCACTACATAAATAGATTGATATATAGAAATAAAGGTTTATTGGTGTCATGTAATCCATCATAAGCGAGTGACGTTTCTACATAAATGTCAGTATTTTAATAGCTTTATTGAATTTGCAAATGTCATTAGTTTATTCCTTACATTCCAAGGCAGTGGCAAGACAGTAACTCGTTGCTACTTTTTTAGTTGGTGGAGACTCATACAAGTTCATGAAACCTTTAGTTTTCTATGCATATAAGACAGTCATACTTTAAGTGAAATATATTTGCCGAAGCTTCTCAGATATGCATAAACAACACAATCCAACAACCCCATGAATTCTATCACAATCTGCTGTGATTGAATGTTCTTTATTTAGTTTTTAATGTTAGTCAATTTTTAAAATATGGTTGATTTCTACACATAATGGATCACAATGGGGATGTTTTCATGGACAAAGAGCAAGAAGCAGACAGAAAGTGACTGGTATGATTGCATGCTGTTTTGTACCCCCTAATTTCAGAGGGTTTAAATTCTTAATTGACTCTTTAATAAAGCAAGGGTTGCCAAGCAAGAGTAGCATAGGCATCTTCTTCCATTTGAAATGCATCAATAATCATGCAAAAAAAAAAAGAACTAAAGACATTAATTATTCATGTTGTCTCTCCATTATATTTAATACGCAAGAGTGTTCCTGTGAAAGCAAGTCAGTGTGATGAATTTTGTAAAGAGAACTCCTTCTTGACTTGATTGACTTTAACAGGAAGTGATTTAAACTCCAGTGTGTCTTTTCGTCTTAAATCCTTCTCCCAGTCACGCTGATTTGTGGGAATGGTTGACAGCTATTGGAACGCATACAGCCCTCCCTTGGATTTTCGGTCCCACTGGCCATTTGCTAGTCATGTTCTTGAAATCAAATGTGCTTTTTTTATGTTGATGGGCTGTATTATGAAGGAAAGCAGTCTTATGAAACAAATAATGCACCAGCGTTGCATGCAGAAAAGCAAAGTGAATATGTGCATGCCCATAGGCCAAAGCGGTGTAGTAGTAATGTGATTTTAAGACTTCCTTTGATAGAGTGCTAGATAGATGCAACCCTCCTCAGGCATTTCCCCTCATCACTGTTTGGCATTTATAATAGAACTTTACTGTAATGATGAATAAAAAAACAAATCTCCACCTACGATTTTCCTAAGAGATGTCTTAATGCCTCTTATCTTTCTCTTTGCCTTACTTAGCTTTCTCTCTCTTAATGCCAACTTTTCCATTCTTTTTCCTTGACTTCATTCACACCCGCTCTCTTGCTTCGCCTTTTTTTTTTCTCACCTGCTCTCTGCTGTGCCTTTATTCCATCACCTATTGTAGCGATGTACTGCAGTACCCCAGACTCCCCTCAGCATGGCTTTGTAGTGAGCCAGACCGGGGGTCATCTTAACAGCATGGTGCGCTGGGCCTGCGACAGGGGGTACAAGCTGATCGGCAAAGGCACAGCTGTGTGCAAGAAGACCACCTATGGCTACTACGCTTGGGACGCACCAGTTCCTGCATGTCAAGGTGAGTTCATCTGCCCTGGAAGCCATTTATTTCCAACTTCATCCTGCCTCTTTACCCTCTCTTCTGGACACTGCTTCCACGGCAACTACTCTACAAGCACAACAGACATATAAAGCATCCAAGCATTGATAGCCAAAATCTTGGTCTTGTATTATTATCTGCTGAACTGAATCCAACCTGATTGAGAGCCAGTTTCCTGTAAGGTGGAAATGAAACTAAAATCAATCCTCTCTTTTCTTCTGTCAATCTCTACTTCTTTAAATTACTTTGGCTAACTTGCCATTAGCATGCTGTGTCTGCGGCTGTCGAGTCTCACTCAACTAATTGGTTTTTTTTGATGTGTTCGTGTGAAGTGTGTGTGCTTCTGTGCACACAGCTGCATGTTGTTGCAGAGCTGCACGTACAATATGACAAACATCAACAGACGGCGCGTGCAATTGCTTTTTATCTCGATGCAGTGAAATCAAAATATGCTTTAGATGATATGAAAACATTTCTCACCTGTGATTGATTCCATCAGTTTGGTAATTGGGCACAGCTTCTCCAAAGCACATAAACCCAGTCATTCCTGCAGATGAACTGATATATTCACACAGATGCTGCCCATCTGTTATCTGTTAGATGGGAAAGATTACCCTTTACTGATCTTAGGGATGATACACACTTCAAAAATCAACATTTTCCATCATTAGTGTGGAAAACATTTTAATGCTTTTCTTAGTGGTTAATTTGTCAGAAGGAGTCACGCAAATGAATGTCAGCTGCTTTTCTCATAGGAGGTGGGGAGAAAGAAGGGTCTGATAAATGCTCCATGCCACGATAAGAGACTTCTGATGATTCTGTGTTTTGCTGCTGCTTCTTTACAAGATGCACGCGTTTGCATTGGTGATGCCATTCAGGGTGGTTTTGCAGATACTGGATTTCTCTGATCTAGACCATCATAGATAGCATCTGATTGATAATAAAACAGAAAAAATGAAACACCTTGAAACCAACTAGCTCAAGCTTTCTGTTTGGTCTTAGCTCGGAGGCCACAGTAACCCAGATTCAGTGTGTGTAGTTGCAACGTGATTTTTTTTTCAGGGTGCGTACCTCCTACTTCTGCACATTTGGAAGAGTCGGTGTTGAAACTACATTATTGATGTCACTTGTCGCTTTCATGAGTGTGTGTGTCAATGTATTTTAAGATGACTTGCTGAACGACCAACTAAGTACCTACTAAATAAGCAGGAAACATTAAACTAACTACATTTATATGTCCTTTATGTGTTGAAAATGATTGAGTTGGACACACTGGAAATTTGGTTTCCCAATAACATCATTACACCTCATATATATTTTTAATTCCTCTCTTAGGCACTTTCTTTGATTTCTCTACTTCTTCATATTTTGAGAGCCGATTTGTGGACTCATTTTAATATATGCTTACCATAATTTAATAACTTAGGTGTTCAGGCTGCATAAGCATTTCTGTCTGATGCTTAGAAATAAATGCGGCAGGTATGAAAACTGTGTTGCTGTCATGGAAATATGGCTCCTTCCTGATCCTGTAATAGACTATGTGGCAGGTGCAACTCATTTTGTTCATAATAAGTCGACTCTATTAAGTGCTTCAGTAAGCCATTCCATTAAAGCAGCAAGCACAATATCGAGGTTTTGGCTCCGGCTCAATTAACTGGAATGCAGATGTTTTTAATGCTGCTAATTGCACATAAGCTGTCTCTGCTGTGATATCTTGAAGTGTCTGCCATGAATAAGGTTTTAACTTTTACTTCAACTGGTCTACAAATGTGTCCAAATTGAGTTTTTGTTTTTTTTTACCTGTAAAGTTGTAACTACTAGAAAGTTCCCAATGACATTTATTAGTTCTTACAATGTCAAGCAACTGTGTGAATGCGTACCATGCCTGTTTACAAGTGCTTCTATTTGCAGTAGTAGGTGCCGTCTGTTGTGCATAAACATGTGCTGACAATGGTCCTATCGCTGCCCGTAGCTGTGTCGTGCGGTGTGCCCAATGCGCCAGTGAACGGAGGTGTGCTCGCTGCTGATTATTCCGTTGGCACACGGGTGACCTACTTCTGCAACAGTGGCTTCCGGCTCTCCTCCAAAGAACTGACGACCACAGTCTGCCAGCCAGACGGCACCTGGAGCAATCACAACAAGATACCCCGATGCATCGGTGAGTAGAGGATGCTGCAGGGAGAATGGAGGGAAATGCACAGGGGGTGGTGGAGAGTGATTTAGAGAAACAGGGTAATGGCATGGTTAATCATGGCCAAAAAGATACAGGCTGAGAGTTGACAATTAAAAAAAAAAAAAATCTTTATATAAAAAAGATTTGTGTAATTTTTAACATCTATTAGGAGCTATATATAATCTTGATGCATTCCCTCCACAGACTGGTTTGATGTGTAAAAATCCTGAGTTGGTCACGGTAAATGTGACTGTGATTGCATATTTAGTACAAAAATGCTAACTTGTTAGATTCTGATTAGATGAAGAAGAAAAGGGAGGGATACTAGTTCAGCAGAAAATGTATGCTTTCCTGCGCCACTTAAACTTCTTCAAGTTTAGAAATCAATAGATAAAGTCAGTGAGAATATATATTTTCTGTTAGGACCTTTTTTTATTTATGGCTTTGTATGTGACACAGAGCAGAAAAAGACTTTCAAACTCTTTGGTAATAAAAACTGCCATTTTCTTTGTAAAACATGTTTGTAACTATAACTCATTAATCAAATAATAAAACTGATCCAGAATGTTTGCAGCTGTATTTTCTCTGCATGACAGAATGTCCTGGGCTTTGGCTTGGCAATTTGCATAAACAAATATTTTTAAAAAAATAAGAAAACAGAAAGAAGTTAGTCTGTTTAAATCATTAAAAAATACCATCGTCCCCTGATTATTAAATAATTCAGTCTGGTTTCTGTTTGTTTGGTTGGTTTCTCCCCAGTGATGATGTGCCCCAGTCTTAGCTCTTTCTCTTTGGACCATGGGAGGTGGCGCATTGTCAACGGTTCGCACTATGAGTACCGAACTAAAATCATTTTCACCTGCAACCCTGGATACTACCGTGTTGGCCCCGCCCACATCCAGTGTCTGGCCAATGGAATGTGGAGCTGGAGGAACGACAGGCCTCAGTGCAGAAGTGAGTGAATTTGGGTGTTGCAGCACATAAACGCTACTTGATTCCACTAATGTTCACATTCCAACAGGAAGACTGAACACGAAGGTGCTCAAAATAAACTCCCATTTATTTCTAGCTCATTTTCAACTATCATACATAATAGACCAGCAGGGAATACTAACAAATATAGCACTGGATGTGGAAATGTTTGGCTGAATAGGGGATAGTAAAATCTGTGTTTCATAAGCAACTATCTGATTTACGTTTCCACTACTGTACATTTCACCTACTCCCCTCTGAACTTAGGTTACATATTGTTTAATGTTGGTATCTGAAATAATAAGAAAAATGGCTCTGCTGCCATGGAAACAGAGTTTTTTGAGAAGCAAGAAGCTGGATAGCCTCTGTAAATGGTAGATGTGAGCTACTATGATAAAAGATGTTTGGACAAAAGAAAACACCATCATTATACGCCCCATGAAATAGTTCTGCTCACCTTTTATCACATTAAGTCGGTGAGATGGGTGTAAATGACTCTGCTCTCCCTTAGACTCTGAAGACGTAAGCCAACTTCCAGCTCGTCTTTCTTTGTGTCCTGTTCTGTTCCTCACTCTGCTGCTGCCCCCTTCAGCTCCTTCCTCTCTTTTTTTTAAAAATTCCCCTTATCTTATTGCAGTCATTTCCTGTGGCGATCTTCCTACTCCTCCTAATGGAAAGAAAATCGGGACTCAAACTACCTTCGGAGCATCTGCCATTTTCAGCTGTAACCCTGGCTACGTTTTAACTGGATCTACAGTTAGAGAGTGTCTCCTGTCTGGCCTTTGGAGTGGGATGGAGACTCAGTGCCTGGGTAAGCGAAGTCTAAATGTTCTTGACCTAGGTCAAAAACTGTTGGCCACCTACTCAGATTGTGTATTAGCTTTGTTGTTTGGGCCAAGATGCCCAGAATAGAACCAGATGGGGAAGCAGTAGGTGGCTGTAATTGTCTCAGTTGCCAAGTGTGTATGGCCAGTCGCTGTAAAACATTTGGAACATGTACAGTTTTTCTTTCTCTTTTTTACCTGCTTCTGACATACCGTTTGCACTAAGTGATGCCATTAATGCTTGTCAGACTATCCCAGACCTTATTAAGATCACAGTATATTTATTTAGGCAAATATGCACACACCTGATAATGACTGGAGCTCAGTTCTTTATGTTAAATACTGAAAGTAAATGGAATCGGATCTGTTAAATGCCAAATGTGATGTGACGATGACTAAAAATAAATCCATGTGAGACTATACGGACTGCATAACCACCATTTGAGCTGCTGTTTGGCTATAAAAACAGGAAAATAAGCAGCAGCTTAGCTTACCACAGCAGCTCATCACAGCTTTCTCTAATGAAAGAGAATGAGATGTGTGTAATTAGTTGAGCCGTATTCAAATCCACGCTGCAGCAGAATGTGAAGGTGTTCCTGCCAGCTGGATTAGTCCGCGTAGTGTGGCACTAGCATTTCAAGCTTAAAAAATTCACCCATTTCTTTAAAAGAAAGAAAGGAAGAAAGAGAAATCAGCCACCTTTCACTTGGTTTGCAAGATGACTGACAGGGTTAACGTAGTCAGGACCTGCTTCTCCGCTATCTTCACAGAATCTGTCCGCTCTCAACTGGAGTGTGATAATAAAATGCTTGGTTGAGTTTCTAGGTGCAGGAGCGAATTAGGGAAATCAGATTCTCAGTCAGTGGCAATTTCCCAGGTTTTAAGTGGCAGTGGAAATCTCAGCAAGAGCCCTCTTATGAAAGGGATTTACTGTAGCTAAAAGTAACATGATTATGTGCACGAGCATATAGCACGTGTTTCACATGTGTCCCTGGTTACAGTCGATTAGAAAAGCAAAGATGTCCTCCACATGTGAGGCTGGAGTCCGTATGGATTTAGAAAAGGAATAGAAAAAAATTAGCTCAAGCATGCCTGACAAATCTGATATTCTACTAATCTCCAAAGGGTTTTTTTTTTTTTTTTTTTTTTTTTTTTTTTTACTTTTACTATAATTCTTAAAACTATTAAAAACATCCAATTTATTTATTAAAATCTAATTATTATGGGAAAACACGACTGAAATAGTGTAACGCTGGTTGATTTATATTTATATTTGTCCTCCCCACCCTGCAGCTGGTCACTGTGGCGTTCCTGAGCAGATTGTGAATGGGCAGGTGATCGGAGAGAACTTTGGCTACAGAGACACGGTGGTTTACCAGTGCAACCCAGGGTTCAGGCTCATCGGCTCCTCTGTACGGATCTGTCAGCAGGACCACAACTGGTCTGGACACCTCCCAGTTTGTGTCCGTAAGTACTTCATATTGGTGCACCTGACTCACATTTGGCTGAAAATAGGATCAGATAGTGTGTGTCCATGCGTACTTATGTTTGATTGTGAGAGAAAAGTTGGGGAGGCTGAATAAGACTGAGCAACCATGTGTTTCAATTTTTTTTTTTTTTTTTTTGTATTTTGTTGGCGGTTTTTTGTTCCTTTTTTTTATTTTAAAAAAAAAAAAAAAAAAGTGAAAATGAATGCAAATGGGTGCCTAATTTCTATTTAATGGACACCTCAAATATTTTAAAAGAATTGATAAAAATGAACAAGATGGTCATTTTTTCAGATTATATAAAATTGAAATAACAAAGTGTATCTAGACTGTTGTAAAAAAAAACAAAAAAAACAAACCCGGTTAAAAGGTTTTTGCTATTCCTAAAGCATCCTGCTCTTATAGTTTGACAGTCGCTCAAATTGAATGAAGTTGACGTATAAACTGTTAACATCCTTTTCAATCTCCTTTTCACCTTTCAGTAATTTAAATGTGGCATTTAGCCTTTCCAGATCACGCTCGTGTCTTGAATCCTTATTTGCACATTACCTTCTGAGATTAATTATATGTTAATAACAGTGACAGCTGTCACTGTCAGTGACCTCTATCTTTGTTGTTGAATTTTCCCTGTATGTTTCTCAACCTTCTCCTTTGTCTCCTTTCATCCTGTTTCCTCCATTCTACCTCCTCATCCATTGATACAAATGTGAAATATTTGTCAACTCAGCCGTTACATGCGGCCACCCCGGCAGCCCTATCTATGGCCGCACCACAGGAGATGGCTTCAACTACAATGATGTTGTGCGCTTCTTCTGCAACAAAGGCTACACCCTGGAGGGACCCTTCACAGCACAGTGCCAGGCCAACCGCCAGTGGAGCCAGCAGCCTCCAACATGCAGAGGTAAGGTCCAGCCAAAGAGAGCCTGCAGATTGTATAAGCGACTGCCAACCTGACTGACTTTTGGTATCAGAGGGACACAGATGCATGGTGACAGATGAAGTCTTTTGCTTCTACCTAATGCGCTGTTGCTAAGGCCAAAACAAAGACATTCAATATTTATCTCAAACATGTGGAAAACCACTTTTCTGAAGAGACATTTATATTTATGTATATTATATCGTAATATAAAATGTATGTATTATTTCTGGTGCAGACACACACAAACACACATACTTTTTTCGGTTAATTTATTTAATCTGAAAGTCAAGGTAAAGCAGGCAAAACATTGGGGCAAACTGTGGGAATATTTCATTAACTGAAACTAAGATGGGCCCAAAGATTCAGCACCCAGCAGATTACGGCATGGGCAAACAGATTTTCTTTATCTATTTTGTTTGCTTACACATATATATATATATATATATATATATATATATATATGGAGTTAGCTAATACACATCCGTTGATTTGAAAGAGTGAAGTTTGACCATTTTGATTGGACACTAGAAAAGAACATCTAGAGGCATAACCTCAGAACACTGGAAGAAAAGTCACAATAATCACCTTGCAGAAGGATGTATAGAAAATGGATTGTAAATGGGAAGCTGTTTTCTCAATTCAGCTCCCATTTTTTTTGCTAAAAGTGCAGCAGAAATGGCTCCATTTGAGGGCAAAAAAAACTCAGAATGCACTCAGTGGAAGACATCTTACTGATCCTGGTAGGTTTTTTTTCTTTTTCATTTTATTTTTTTTAAACCCAGTCTATTGTGAGCAGATGTAGTTTGCACCAGAAAGGTTGGAAAATGTGCATTCGAAGTTCAAGTTAAACAGAAATTGCTATAAGCTTTGGCAACAAACCTAATTGGTTAATGTCGGTAAGTTCTGCTTTGTGCACTCTGGTTTAAACACAGTTAAACGGCAGATAATAGATTATTAAATTACCAATGAAATATTAAATTGAATAAATGAATGTAAACAGTACCCACTGAGGCTGTGATTTAACTGATCTGGTGCCTTTGGATCCAGCAGACCAGAGCTAGATTTGGCAGACATTAAAAAACATCTCTTCTTGGCTCAGTTTTGTTGGCAGTTAGATATTAAGAGATACAATTTTTATTTCTGAGCATCGCACCACAGAAACACCCCTGGTGAACGATCAGTAGAGTGGGATCAAATTAAACTGTCATCACTCACCTTGTCAAAATAAATGTCTGTTCATGTGAACGTTTTCTCACATTAAAACAAGCTCTGTCATGAATTTGTGTTTTTGGTTCAATATGATGACGCTTTGACCCTAACCCCCCCCCCCCCCTTGTCAGGTGTGAAGTTTTAGTAACTTTGGACTGCCTCTTACAGTAAATACATGTGCCTTTGGTTTTCCAGAGAAAGCATAGGCTCCTATTATTACTGACAGTGCTTTATATAGCAGAGGCTTGCTTTTTCCTCTGTTTTATAAAATAAAAGGGGGAAAAAAAAGCTTCTGTTTAGGTCATGTCAACAGTTCTATTATTAACTCACAGGCGAACATGCTGACACATAAGATTTATGCAAATTAAGCTCAGAGCAAAGAAAGACCCAAAAGGCTTCCAGTAAACATCCATAGTGATGTGATTGTGTGGAATGAATTAGGCAGATTTAATGCACAACTATTATTCTTTTACCAGATGGCATGAAACAGCTCACTAAACATGCCAAGTAAATGGAAGAGTGCATTATACATTAAAAAAATCACAGATGTGTAAATTTGATTTAAAAAAAAAAAAAAAAAAATCACATCTTATTATTCAAACTAATATGAAAATAAACTCCAAAAACACAATGTGCATTTTTTGTGGTCTAATTAAAAGTGGCTGTATGTTGAATTATATTTCCTTTATGATGCAAACCAAATGCATCTTAATGCCATAGCAACCGCAGCAACCAAAAGCATACATTTTTATAAGATGTGTTTGGAAATGCTGCCAAGAAGAGAATGTTCACATCGACTCTCGCTGCTGTCCTGTGCTGGACATCAATAATTCATTTACATTATCTTTCAAAACCACAATAAATGGATGTTTATGAAAATATGCCAGGAACATTTCTGTGGAACATTGATAGAATATCACAGCACATTTATGATTAAAGGAACTGAGATGAAAAATTGAATCCATAAATAGGCTGACTTAGGGCAACACAAGTGATGGGAAAGGGTCTTTTTTTTATTTGTTTTTTTTTTCCCCAGCATTTAGTCCAACAAGTCGTCACATGAGGTTCCAATAGTAATTTGTCTGAACTTATCTGGGCTGCAATATCCTTTTGGTAATAAAATTTAATTGCATTTCTATCTGTATTCTTCCGCGTCTGCTCTACTAGGAATTAATGATGGTCTAACTGTTTTTCTTTCTCTTTCCATGCAGTGGTTAACTGCACAGATCCAGGTATCCCAGCCAACTCTATCCGAGAAAGCAAGATTGAACATGGCAATTTCACGTTTGGGAGTGTTGTCTTCTACGACTGCAACCCAGGATACGATCTGTTCGGCTCATCGGTGCTCACCTGTCAGCCAGAAGGCCACTGGGACAAACCTCTTCCAGAATGCATCGGTACAGTGGCAGCTTCTACTTTTATCCTAGCAGTGCATTGGTACATCGTGTATGTATTCATCTTTAAATGTCCCCTTTTGCTTTCACATTTTAATAGTGCAAGTTGCTAAATCCAGTGTCTGGAAGCATCTGTGCAATGAGGGACCATCAGGTGGCTTGTGGTTATTGTTCATTGTGCTTAAAAAAAAAAAAAAAAATGGGGCAACTGTCCCAGTTTAGGCTACCGCAAATGCTTCTTTAAAGCAAGCTCTTAGATTATAACAACAGCCATGTGCAAACTCTAGAGGTTAGGTGAGGTTGCAATTTAAACAGTTGGTCCATGGTTCACTCCATTACTCCAGAAATGACCTGTTTCTAGTGAAATTATGGAAAGTAAACCTTCACATTTTGCACACAGGCTCAAAAAGCACTTCATTTAGTGGTAGAGAGATGATGCACAGCAGTTATTTTCATAAAATGAGAAATGGTAATTAAAGAGATACACAGGAGTGTGGGTCTCACATGTTTATTAACTGCTCCTGGCATCAATAACAGTTTGCTTTTAGCTTTGCAAATTTACAGAAACTCACTTAAGATTATGCTGACTAAATGGCTACCTCAACCAACATAACATGCATTAAGTCACATATAGGTTAAAATAATGCATCCAAAAGGTTAGGCATTTAATAAAAATGGTCATTGATGATTCCAGTTATGATTGACAAGTTAAAACACTGTAAAATAAACTCAGAGCTGATGTCTTGTGAAAAATGTAACTTTCAAGGTGGAGTATGTAAGATTTTCAATATTAAAAAAAAAAAATTAACTAATAAAATAACTACAATCATAATTAGATAGTTTTTTGAACATCCAGTCTGTCCATATTTGATGCGTTATTAAAGGGGTGTTATTATGGTATTTCAAGTTTTCTGAGCTTTCTACAGTGTTACAGTGTTGAATCCTCATCAGACATGTGAACGGCACCGTTTTTTATCACCTAAACGCATGTTTGAGTTTGAGTTCCAGCACGCTCTTCGTTCGGTTTCCATGGCGACGAAAAACGCATCGTTTTAGAGAGTTTTTTCTACTTGGAAATCCATCAGGCGGGTGGAAAACGTGGGATAAAGTTATTTCCAACGATGGCTGGTGAGTTTACCAAAGAGAGACATCCTGCTGCATTCGTCGCTGTGGGTTGCTGTTTTCCACTTCGTTTTCAGGGTCTGATTCAGGTTCCAACATGTAGGGCTGTATGCTATGTGTTGACATTGTATTTTGTTTTTTTATTGAGTTCATATTAGCCTAATCCTTCTGTTTATGAGACTTTAAACTGATGGCGAAAGCAGGTGCGGTGCGCGCTCCCGATGTAGTGCAGAGGCGGGGCTTAATGCGGAAGAGTCTCAATCCACTCGTTTTGGCCGCAGGCTGATCTGACAGCCTATGGAGAGGGTCGGTCTGAAGTAAATAAAGTGATTTGTGACAATAACTCGATCAATCCCAGCCCTTCTGGTCTCAGAAATAAAAATAAATTAGCCTGAAATGCACATAATAGTTCCACTTTAAATTACAAGTTTAATTAATGAGAAATGACAAAAAGCACTTTTTTTTACTGGTAGGAAAACGTTCAAGAAGGGTCTTTGTCATTAATTAAACTTGTAATTTAATAACACATCAAGTTTGGACAGACTGGAACCTACATGTGTTAAAAAAAAAAAAAAAACTATCCAATTATGATTGTAATTATTGTTTTAATTTTTTTTTTTAAATATTGAAAATCTTACATACTCCACCTTTAAGTACTGTGACTAACTTTCTAAGATAATGTAGGTCCTGTTTATCTTTATGGAATCACTTAACTTAGAAAATTATTGCCATCAGATTTCTATTGCTCAGCAGTTTAGCTCCATTTTTTTTGTCTTTGCTGTTTCAGAAGGCAAACAGATGTTTACAGATGGTGCAGGTTTATTCTGCAGACAGGCCAGTTTAGCCTCCACACATTCATAGCTTTACCTTTTCTAGTTACTGAGCATGGTTATCAGAACTCTTCCTGAACAAGATGTGCCTTGTTTGCGAAATTCTCCTCATAATTCTTTCATATTTCCTGTTTAGGTTTCCTCAGTAGGACTTTAGGCTTGAGAACTATCTTTATTAGTGGAGCTCCATACATCATTTCCTCCAGACTGCACATTTTAGACAGCCAGGATTATGTGTTATTTCTCTGACTCAGTGATGCAGCGTATCCACATTAAAACTAAAATGAAAGATGTCTGGGTTTTTTTTTCAAAATAAGTTGGTTTTTTTACTATCATGCTTATGTTTGGTAACTGTGTATAGTTTTTTGTAGGTTGTTGGGCAAAGAAAATCTAGTTTGGCAGAATTAGGAGTTCAAGACTTCCAAAGAACCAAAAAATCTTTAACACACTCAGGTCAGGTTTTAAGTAATTCAAATAAAACAGATGGTGAGCCTCTAAAACAAAGACCAATCTGTCGTTAGTAAGTACATCAGATGGATAGATTGATAGATAAAAGTTAAATAAATAAATAAATAATTAAACTTTCTTTGTCCTGCTGTGACAAAGTTCTACTTGATACTGATGAAACCCAACTGAAACTGTAAGCTCTGACAGAAGCAGCAAGGCGACTGCAGAGATATTCAGGATAAAACACTTTCCTAAACCCAAAGGATGAAATTTCATCATTCATGAACATTATGATCCTAAAAAAAAAAAGACGAAAAGCAACCCTGGAGCTTTTCAGGGTGAATATGTCGGCAGTCCAGCTGTCACCTGATCTCAGTCTGACTGAATTCCACATGTTGAAGAACAGACTGATGGTAAAAAGAGCTGAAACATACGAGATCTTTCATGTAGACAGTCTTTTCCAAGGAGAATATTGCTCTTGGAGAGCCTGTGTATAAACTTTGGGTAGTTTATCTTTGGCCAGAGTTTCTGTCAAAATAGTGACTTTACTTAAAATATCCATCCACAGAGTTTTTGAAAGTTTCAACTTTGACTTTTATAAAAAGGCTTTTCTCCAACACGATTAACTCAGTATTAATATTTAACAGTCAAATAAAAACTTTGACTTGACAATTTGATGATGTATCCGTTATATTATCCGTCCATATGAAAATGATACAAATGAACTGAGGAGCTTAAAGAACCATAAGCCTTTAACTTGAAGTCTACTTACAGTCTGTACTATTCATCTTGATAATTAAAATGTTTCCAAATTTTCCCATGAGCACAAAAGTCTCTGTTACTCTATGAAGGTTCCAAGTTTACACAGGGTTTACTGGTCTGGATGGCAGAATTTGGCCAGCCTCCATTCAAATCTGGCAGCGTTGCATAGTTTATGTTGTGATGCAGCTGCACCAGTGTGACGTGTGGCCTGCTGCGGTAATCTATCCATTCAGTCCTTCATCATAATCCTTTCTGTCCTCCATCTTTCCTGCAGAGGTAGACTGTGGCCACCCAGGTACACCACCCCATGCCATGATGAGTGGGGAGAAGTTCACCGTTGGCTCCACAGTGCGTTACACCTGCCTTGGAGAGCGTCTGCTCATGGGAGACTCATCACTCACCTGCCAGCTGAATGGACACTGGAGTGGTCCGCTGCCACACTGCTCAGGTATGCGTGCACGCTTCAAATGTATTATAAATGTAACCAATGTTTTCCTGCACATGTGAGATAGATGCCATAAGCAGTGTGTATTCAGATGCAAATGCTCTGAAGGTTTAAGGTTTAGTTTACTCAAATTTAGTTTTATTTAAGGCACGTGGAAAAAGAAAACTCCTACATTTTTATTCAAAGGTTTTATCAGGACTTCAGCCGCAGCCTTTCCCAGCAGTCATTGGGCAAAAGGCAGTGTGCACCCCGGACAGGTTGCTAGTTCTCAAAGGGCCTCAGGACTTCATAAAAAGAAAAAAAAATCACTTAATAGGCAGATACGGCATAAGATGGGATAAGCAGCACAACATATTACATTCTGTCACTGTTTATTAGGAATGTGGAAAAACTAAGTATAGCACATAATTTCATAATTTGTGTTCTTTATTATACTGTCAGCCTGTTGCATCTTTTTGTTGACTTAATAACATATTTCTTTGTTTGTTTTTAATGTACTGCTCTCCTTTGCGTGCCTTTGCATTATTTTATTAGTGGAAATTCCAGCTGTTTTGTTGTCAATTTGATGATGTGTTATGAATCATTGTCCTGGTGCATGACTAAACTTTGACAAACCTTTAGTTGCTGGGCGGACGTTGAGTTCACGGCCGGTTCATTGGCTGCAAGGTGTCCCAAGTTATTTTGCTACAAAATAAGGCCAAATCATCAATCCCTTGTGCTTGACATTCAGTATTAAATGCATAAATGAATAAACTAAAGTATGATTTTTTTTTATTTCTTTTGTCCAAAACGGTCTATGAACAGAACATACTTTCAGCATTTGACACAGGAACTTATTCTGCAAAAGAAACGTGTTATATTCAGAGCTGTTAGAGCACACTGACTGAAAATATAATAGTAAAGCCTAAAATTTAGCTATAGAACCAGATGCAATTCATATTTGAACAGGAATAATGTCAGTGTCACCTGGGTGAAAGCACATGTATCAACTAACCAGGCAGGACAGTGGGACTGCTGTCACAATTGAAATGCATCTTATCATTATCGTGTCTCACTTGGTCAAGACAACAATGTGTGGATTTTACAAGGAGATTGTATCTGTAGCTCCGTGATGGACTGGCGACCTATCCAGGGAGTACATCCCCTCTCACCTAATGGTAGCTGAGATGAGCTTGAGTCCCCCGATGGCCCTGAATCAGATAAAGTGTGTATAGAAAATTAATGGATAGCCCCAGTAGTGATTGCTCACCCGTTAAAAAAAAAAAAACCTCCAAAGCTCTGCAAATTAAACCAAAACTCACTGCGTGGCCTGATATTACAGGAGGTAAGTGAGCAGAATATTCAATACACACCTTGTACCCCACAGTGACATAATACCAGGCATTAATAGCATATTTAATAAGTTGTCAGCAAACTGAGCCAATTTCCTTACCTCAGATAGGGCCCTGTGGAGCTCTTGCAGGATTTCTAAATGACTCCTCTGTCCCAAAACATTCGACCTTTATTATCCAGAAATTTCACATTTACCCAAAGCAGTTTCCACATATTTTGAGCAGGCACTCCTGTGGTTTATCGGATGTCTCTGCATTTGGCAGGTGGTTGTTTGAAAAAGACCACTGACGCCAAACCATAACTCAAACTCATTATTTCTCTCTATTTCAGTGATGGGGAAGTGTGACTTCACTTTCCACCTAATAAAAGGCGTAGAAGTAGATTTAGCCTCGAGCTAAAACAGCTGAATGAGCAAAATCACCCCTGATATAAACTAAATATGGACTATTGAAAATAAAATCTTTGACCGAACTCGTAGCGTCTTTGGCTGCGGTACATTAAGTTTCAGTCACACCTCTTGACATTTTCTGAAAGCAGGGAAAAGGATATTGCACCACGTTGGGCTATAGAGCTACAAACTTTTCCCCTCAATCCCCTCTGTGACTATTCCCTCCCATCACACTTAAGCAGTCCTGACCGTCAATTTAAGTGAATTCTCTTCACCGAATGTTCACTTGGTTTGTTAAACTCACTGACCCAGAGGTAATGTTTGTAAGCAGACTTGTATGACAGTTAGTTTTCTTCAAAAGGCAGTTCGAACTCTCCACTCACCCTCAGATTGGTGTATTTACTCAGACAGTTGGTGGGGGGGGGGGTTGTGGCGAAGGTAGAATCTGAAAGTAGCTAAGAAATTCACATGATTACAGAAGCCTAAATCTATCTCCCAGCCAGAGTTGTCATTACATTTTTTGGAGGAAACCACACAGGGGGTGACAGCCAGTGATAGGGTCATGGCAAGCAAGGGCTCATTGCTGTGAGAGGGAAGTAAAGGCTGACCCATGTGGTTTCACCTCACAGAGGAGCTACTGGAACGCAAGTTGCAGAAAACCTATGAAATTTATGAAAGTAAAGTGCATCACTGTGTGACAATCTGCTGGATGTGACATAGTGAAGAAGGCAAGCCAGTGGAGGCAGCGCAATGCTGAGAGCAAGGTTCTGCTGGGAAACTTGGGGTCCTGGTGTTCTTGTCCACATTACTTTGACATTTGCCTCCTACTGAAACATTTATGCAGAGCATCAATACAGCACTCGATCATGGCAACTATATTCCCAGATGACAGACAGACAGCTGAGAGTGTTGACTTTGCCTCTCAGATCTCTGTTCTGTTGAGGTTCTGTCTCACAATGTGAAGGACTCAGGAAGCTGCTGTAAATGTCCTGGTGGGTGAAACCTCAGGGTGTTCCTGCACAGCTGGTGGAGCCAATGTTGTAAAACGTCTCCGAGCTTATAACATGTTGTGGCAATGCAACTGGTTTGGTCGGCAACATTATTTTTTTTCAATAATTCCTGTCTTCTTTGCCACTTTGAATCTTTTATTTATACTTTAGAATCAGCACCCTGCTGTTTTGACAAATGAACCTATCTTTTAGTGATGAGGAGTAATTTTGTTTTAAATCTCATTCTGTCATTTACTGAGCTGTGTTATTACCTCCAGTCTGTTTCTCTGAAGTAATATGACAAATATACACTTCTTTTCAATATTTCAAATGGGATGGGAAAGCTTGTGATAATAAATTAGATTTAATGCTTTTAATTAGTTTTGTCCATATACTAATCAGGATCAACTCATCACTTGAAAAGTGAACCCAGCCTTCTTAAATTCCTGAGTATTTAAACTGCCAAAGAGCAATAAATGTTTACTGAGTGAAGCCCTGAGGGAATTTGTGCGCAGTATAACAGGATTTAATCATAATAAATAACTACGTAACTTAAGTAAAAGAAAATGAATATGCTGAGGTGGACTTTATATATGAGCGGACTAAATAACATAAATTTTGCCTGCATGTATTTAGAGGGGAAAAAAAGCTTTTTTTAAATTCAATTTATCACAGATGCTCCTTGGAAAAAAATATGTTTTGTTCATTTGTTTACAGTTGCACATCCTCTTTTAGGAAACAGTGACTATTATTGATGTTCAATATAAATGTCTCATTTTGTAATGTCACAGGGGATTACACTTTATCAGCACTTATGATTAACTACACAATCAGCAGCTTATGATGCAGTAAAAACTGCTTTTAATCAGCTGGAGATGTGATGGATTCACATTAGTTAGTAAACATCTGTTACAGATGCTGCAGGAATTGGATCGGCAACACAGCTGCAAGAAGAAAAGTTCTGATTCACAAATCATCTGAAGAGTTCAATCACTGATGATTCCAGTGTTGTTTTCACGACTACTTTGCTAAAAATGTCTAAACATAAATCATGTGTTGCAGATAGTATTAATGTAGCATTGATGTATTTTATTTTATTTTATTTTATTTTATCATATCATTCTCTCTAGCACCTGAGCCTCCCCATGCTGATTTTCAGTGACTCTTTATTTGCATAAAGGCTGCTGCACAGTCCAGTTGTAGCTATACATTAGGACCAGACACTCAGAATGGGAACCGCAGGTTGTTATTCTCAAATTGCTCATCACCAATGGCAACAAAATAACATGCCGCATGAATTACTCAAAAGTACAGTCTGGCATCAGCATCAGTTCTGTTCCATGCATCTATTCATGCATCTAGCCATCCTCTCATCTGCCCTCCTTTGTTAATTAGTAAGATGACACTTAAGACTGCTTGCCAAGCCGGTTCCCTTTTGTCCTCATCTGTTGCCTGGCTGAGTTGAAGGCCTTATTATTTTCTCACAAAGGGATCCTGGTGAACGGACATTAACTCACGTTTAAACCAAACCCGACCGTCATCCCAATTAGTAAGATTATAGCTGTCACAGTTCGTGTCGACTCAGGGTGCATCACCTAACCAGAGGAGACTAATGAAGCACCAACAGCTGCTGAGACACATGCACGCATACATGTGCAGATTTGCACACACCCAGGCATTGTATAAGTATGCACACTCAACAGGAGCTGGTGCAAATGTCCGTAACTCCATGTAGGGAGATCAGATGCCTCAAATGCAGTCTTTCACAGAAACACGCATACGCAGTCATCCGTGCACACATGAAGCCGGCTTACAACCCCACATAAATTTACCCTCTTTTGCTGCGAGTCCTTGACCTGACAAATGCAGTTTGTTCACACATAAGCAGTGGGATGTGTGTAAAGGATGTGACTGTTCTGTTTGGGCTTCAAGTCGTTGTCAACAACTCCAGCACTACGGCAGCTTGTCGATGGTCAGTACACAGAGAGCAGCAGTAAACACACGAGGAGGCTGCACGACGGTTTGTGTGCAGCTCAAAGAACAGGATCTCAAAGCCAGAAAAGCACAAATACTCCACAAAGACTGCCCTACTTAATATCTATTTGAATATTTGTAACTCAGTATATCAGAATTTCTCTGTCTGTGATACCTTTTTTGTCTTCCGAAACACATTTCTCTTCCCTCCACTTGGTTCTTTTCAGTGGGGGAACAGAAGCAGCAGCAGCAGCAGCAGCAGACACTGCTTGGTGTTATCTGTTACAGCTTTGGCTTTTTTTTTTTTTTTCCCCCCCTTTGCTCCAAAGATTGTCCCTAGTGAATTCAGCCCCCGCTCCATAGACTCCATCTTGACTAACAAACCACTCAGCTTGGCTTGCTCATCATCAAATCATAAAATCTTCAGTGGAGATGACACTGTCCTGATTCCATACCTGTCATCTCTCCTTTTTCATTTCCAATGGCTTAAAAAGAGAACATGTCCTATTTCTTCCACCAAGAAGTAACACACCTAATGCGAACACGAGCAGAATTCATAAGTGATGCAGCATCTTTTTTTTTTTTTTCTCTCTAATTGAATTCGTAGGCAAGCGCGGCAGGTGGCGCAGGGTGGTGACACCGAGAATGCTGCGAGATCCTTCATAGAATAAAAGACAGAAGATATAACTCAGGATAATGAAAATGCATTTACCGGTAGCTTTAGAGGTCAAACTTTATTCATAATTTCTCATAACCACAGGCGGATGCCTTTTAAAGCTGCCCCTGCTGATTTTATAGACAGAAAGCACCGGTGTCAAAGCTGTGAGAAGTATGTGTCCGCCAGGTTGTTGGCATGGTGACAAATGGTAAATGTTCTGCATTTATATAGCCCTTTTTAACCTTTGCAGTTCTTTTAAAAAGAAGAAAAAAATCCTGTACTTGCTCATTGGTGCATTTTATGTTTTATTACCCAGAGCTCTGAAAAGTTTCTGGCGTATTAGCTCTTCTTGTTTTTTCCACCTGCTTTACAGAAAGGAACGCTGTATTCCAAAAGCCTTCCAAACCAAATTAAAAGGATCCGCCTGTCAACACGCAAACACACACATACAAACAGATTATGTGGGTGGTACCGTCAAGCGCCTTGTTTTCATTGCTCTGTGTTTGGTTATCTCCTGTTGCAGGCGACTCGACGGGCACCTGTGGGGATCCTGGCACACCTGCCCATGCCAGCAGGGAGGCGGGCAACTTCAAAGTGCGCAGCAAGGTGCGCTTCACCTGCGCAGTGGGACACACACTGTATGGATCAGCAGAGAGGATCTGCTTCCCCAACGGGACCTGGTCGGGCAAACAACCTTTCTGCAAGCGTAAGAGGAATCTTTCGAATATCTGTTGGGTATTTTGTATGAACCAGTGTGAGAGGAGCAGATAAGAGTCAAACAGAGATACAACACATATTTTTTTATTCACACACAAGCACACATTAAAACTCCTACACTTTGCCCGAGGCCAGGGATTGAATATCAATCCTTTCTATGAACTGATGGAAATGTGCCAATAGCACTGCATGTAATCAGCTGTCTAGCTCCAAAAGCTGCCACCTCAGTATTGTTCAGATTCTTATTCTTTTATCCTTCTTAATATTTTTAATTCAAGGAGGAAAAACGGTTAATGTTGAGTTGCATTGTGAGGAAGGATTCAGTTCGTGAGTACAGACTTGAGCCAGGCTTTTGCTGGCTTTTGCACGGCCCGTGAAAGTACAGTATGATTGTGCTGGATATTGTTTTAAGAGAAAATGAAACACTGAAGGATGTACTGTTTAGTGAAATCAAAATACAGAAGCTCGCATCAGCTGTAGCTCGTAAAAATGTCAAACAGAACCCAGATCTTGTATAAACACACAAACACTGCATGCAACATATTTACGGCATGTTGGCACATTCACAGATGATTGCAAAAACTCACAAAAGCAGTAGTGCGCCAGATGGATAAATATGTCTCTGCTGCAGTCTGGTAGTTTCTACTGGCACATGGCGCTGTGACTATCATCCAGACTGAAACAAAAAGTTGATTAATTCCAGACACCTTAAGCCAAATTCATTTTTTGATTGTGATAAATGAATCATTGTGGGTTTTGACAATATTAGCTCACTGTGCACAAGCTTCACATCTTGCATAAATTACCCCCAAGGGTCAACCGGATATTGAGGCAAATGTTTGACTGCTTCTGCTGTTCTCCTATTTTCTGTCTGCCAGCTGGGAACCGGACCAATGTTATTTTAAATATATTAGACCAGTGCACATTCCTGGTGAACCACTACTACTGTGTATCGGTTTCTCTTTCTGTCTCCTTTTGTTACTTCTTTTCTTCCCTTATTTCATGATTCTTTTATTATTTCCCTTTGCCTTTATCCTGCTGTCAGTCTGCGTCCACATCGTTGTTCACTTTTCTATCTATCCATCTTCTCTATCTCACCGTCTTTGTTGCTTAGTTTCCCTTTTTGTTCAACCCACATCTCTCTGCTGCTGGCTTTTTATCCCTCCATCTCCCATCTGAACTGATTTAAAGATTGTTTTAACCATCTTTCCATCTCTGGAAGGAGGGGGCAGGAATCCACTGGAGCCTGAATGAGTTTCATTGCTGCCTTTCTGTGATCTAAAGCCCTATCTAGTGTTAAAGCCCACCCATCCATTATCCACAACCTTTTACAGACTACAGAAAACAGTCCCTGTGAATATTCAGCTTAATAGCCATCTCAGGCTCCCATCAAAATCTATTTTGTGTCATCATGTCTGTCTTAAAATATTAAAAGGATTCCTAAGAGATTGCAATACTTGACTATTAGTCAAAGCACAGAGGAGCACATGGATGCTGTGCATACATATGCATTGACAATAAAATAATGGGGAGGATGTTGGCATCCAGTATGGCAAGATACAGTGTGTGCCTGACTAATGCGTTTTCACCCCACTGAGTTTGTCTAGATGTGCACGTGGTAACTGAGAAATCACTGCCGCGCCAACAGCAAGTCTGTCTCCTACAAGAATCACTATTTCAGATTTTCCAGGCAATTAGGTGATTGAGAGAGCAGATCAGTTTTGTAATTAGACATGATTTGGAGCAGAAGATAGACACACAAAACAAACTCGTTTCCCCGCTCATTGGGGATCCGTTTTAGTCAGAATACTCTGAAAAAGGTTCGATAGAAGTCGAACTTTTATAGCACTACAGTCTTTTCTTTTTTTTTATTTTTTTTTTTTTATACCAAAGTATTTTAAAAGTACATCTCAGGCTGTATTATTAGACAGTTCACTGTGTCTACACATCATGGCTGTGAAATCAATAGTTTTTTTGACGGTATTAAATGTAATTACCACAGATGTATGTTAAGACTTAATAATACTAACACTACACTGTATTTAATGATGAGTCATCTACTCTGCGATGGGGTTTTGTCTTCCACTGCACCAACTCCTCATTAGCCTCTCTTAATAAAGCTGTGATGCCTTTATAGCTTAGTGGTTGTTTACTGGCTTCTAGCTTCTCTGAAGGAAAACCAGTACAACTTGATATTTCAAGATGTAAGGCTACTGCACATCACACACAAAACATTCATTTCTGCCTGCTTTTGTGTTTTATCTTTTTGAATATTTGTTTCTCTGTGTATCTAAATTTCTCTGTCTGTGATCCTGTTTTATTTTGACCAAAAAATTAAGGAAGTAATCAGGTTCAAGCAAAACGGAAATGGTTTCATTAGTGATTATTCAGTTATAAATATTTCAGTAGTGGAATATGGGAAGAATGTATAGTTTCACAGAAGTTTTAATCACCTTCAGAAGTCATCTAGCTGCACCTTGGGGACTCACAATCCTCTGATTGTGAATTACTGATATGGAAAACCCATTACTATTTTACACCTCTGACCTTCACATCCTTACTCTTTCCTCTTCTATTTGCAGCGGTACATTGTGGGAACCCAGGGACCCCCGCTCATGGTCGCATTTCCCGCGTGGACGGCACAACTTTCTCCCACTCCATTGTGTATTCATGTATTGAAGGATATTTTCTCACCGGCTCACCGACACGCCAGTGTCTGGCAAACGGCACATGGTCCGGCACACCTCCAAACTGCACAAGTGAGTTTTACATGCATGGAAACGGATCAGAAAGGCGGATTTATGTCTCTTAGTCCTGTTGATTTTACTGAAGAGGCTGTTGTGTTCCATTGTGATGGACCAGAAAATCATTCTGCAAAACATGTGGAATGATTGGTGTCCAGATGACATGATTTGGTCAGACAAAGTCCAGATATTACCGGTGCTGTGAAAAAGGCAAACAGCAAAGAAACAGTCTCAGTTATATTTTAAAGTCTCTCTTTTTCATTCGGGCAGTGGAACCAAAACAAAAATAAAAGTTAAAAAGGTAAAAAATGAGCAGGATGTATTTTTCAATAAATGTTTGTATATTTTAAGTCTAATAGACTGAATCAACCAATGTTCTTATTCATTTTTGGATGCTGAACAACCAAAGCAAATGTGAAGAGAGAAAAAACTCCTGGAAGATGATGTTGATCTGTATTTCTCACAGGAAGGGTGCATTCTGATTGATCAACTTCAGATCTCAAAGGAAACAAAGCGACACTTAAAACACATGGATCTTTTGTAGAATTTTCTCTCCACCGCATTATTACCATTATTAAAACCAAACAGTTATATCTTATTGTTTTGATCTCAGCAAATGAGCCTGTCAGTGATTAAAAACTTAGCCAATCTATATTCAATTTGCAGCAGGATGATTATCAAAGAAAATGGCACATTGTTCCTTTCTCTGAAAATCATCTGACTCCTTTTTCCTTTTTCTTTTTGCCTATTACTGACTCATGAGAAAAGATAAATGGTATGGGCATAATTTTCAATTTTTGAGTAAAATGGGTCTCTGGGGAGATATGCACAGGGAAGCAGGGAAAAGAGAGAGAGATTGAAAATTGGACTGAATAATAATGATCAGGCTAGCAGAAATCCAGAGGAGTTTTCTGCCTCTTTCTCTCACTTTTACAGCCTGCTCATCACCAAACTTATCCTCCTTCTGTACTATCACTTCACATTAAGTTTAGTGGTCAGTTCAGGGACACCAACACTTACGTTGCCTGGATTGGCTCAGTATGCCTTTTTGTTTAGAGGGCAGCAATTTTCACGGTTCATTTAAGTGAGCAGATCAAAGTTGCAACATGTTCAATGAGAGGGACAAAAGTTCCTTTTTCAACCCCACTCATACTCTTGCAGGTTGATAAATTACTCCCATGGAGCACGTTAAAGAATTAGCAAATTAGCTGATATGCTTCAGAAGACACGTTTGCTCAGTAAGCTGCAAAATAAAGCCATCAAACACTTTTTGTTATAAGCGATAAACATAGATTTTCAAGGAGACTATTTGCCATGTAATTCCCTTTGGCTTGGTTGATTTATGTTCTGTTGGTCATATTCTGCACTGCTCTTATCCAAACTTTTATCTCCTAGTTTATAAGTGCTATGAACTCCCTCAGCAGGATAAATAGATGTAAAGGAAACTCGATATTAAAATCCAGATTTGTGGATTTAAAGGAGGAGGGTTCTGGGTCGATATCTGAAAGGGTTTGATTCTTCTCAGTGTAGTCCCTTCATCCTAGATAACTCAATGTACATCTCAGAAAATTAGAATATTATGAAAACGTTCAATATTTTTCATCACTCATTTCAGAATGTGAAACCCATATATTATATAGATTCATTACACATAGAGTGAAACATTTCAAACATTTATTTCTTGAATTTTTGATGATTGTGGCTTATGGTTAATGAAAACCCAAAATGCAGTGTCTCAGAAAATAAGAATATTATACAAGTTCAATGAGAAAAGGATATTTCAAACAGAAATATCAGGCTTCTGAAAAGTATGTTTATTTCCATGCACTCAATACTTGGTTGGGCCTCCTTTTGCATGAATTACTGCATAAACTCGGCGTGGCAATGGAAGCCATCATCGTGTGACACTACTCAGGTGTAATGGAAGCCCAGGTTACTTTGACAACAGCCTTCAGGTAATCTAGTTGGGTCTGGTGTCTCTCATCTTCCTCTTGACAATACCCCACAGATTCTCTATGGGGTTCAGATCAGGTGAGTTTGTTGGCCAATCCAGCGCAGTAACACCATGGTCACTGAGGCAGCTTTTGGTACCTTCGGCAGTGTAGGCAGGTGACAAGTCCTGCTGAAAAAAAAAATCAGCATTTACACAAAGCTTGTCAGTAGACAGAAGCATGAAGTGCTCTAAAATGTCCTGGTAGATGCTGTGTTGACTGTGCACTTCAGGAAACACAGTGGAGCAACACCAGCAGATGACATGGCTCCCCAAATCATCACTGACTGGAAACTTCACGCTGGACTTCCAGCAACATGGATTCTGTGCCTCTCCACTCTTCCTCCAGACTCTGGGACCTTGGTTTCCAAATGAAATGCAAAACTTGCTTTCATCTGAGAAACAGTCCAGTCCTTTTTCTCCTTAGCCCAGCTGGAATGCTTCAGTCGTCGTCTCTGGTTCAGGAGTGGCTCGACACGAGGAATGGGACATTTGTAGCCCATGTCTAGGATGTCTCTGTGCGTAGCGGCTCTTGATGCGCTGAGTCCAGCTTCACTCCACTCCTTGTGAAGCTCCCCAAATTCTTGAATGGATGTTGCTTGACAATCCTCTCAAGGTTGTGGTTCTGCCTTTTTGTGGTGCACCTTTTCTTTCCCCTCAACTTCCATTAACATGCTTGGATACAGCAGTCTGTGAACAAGCAGCTTCTTTAGAAATGACCTTTTCTGGCTTTCCCTCCTTGTGGAGGGTCAATGATCGTCTTCTGGACATCTGTTAAATCAGCAGTCTTCCCCATGATTGTGTAGCCATCTGACCCAGACTTAGAGACCATTTAAAGGTTTAGGATACCTTTGCAGGTATTTTGAGTTAATTAATTGATTAGGGTGTGACACCATGACTTTCTAAAATTGAAGTTTTTCACAATATCACAATGTTTTCATTATCTATGAGCCACATTCATCAAAATTTCAAGGGTTGAATATTTAAAATGTTTCACTCTGTGTAGTGAGTCTATATAATGTATGGGTTTCACATTGTGAAATGAGTGACAAAAAATATTGAACTTTTTCAGTATATTCTAATTTTCTGAGATGTACATGTAAAGTTTAAATAAAACCTAAACACATAAGATTATGTCTTCAGGTGGCGCTGAATGTACTGTGATGCTCTGGCTGAGAAAACAGCAAAAGAATCAAAAAGCAAATGATGGAGCCTCGTGCTTGTTGAACAAACCTAAAACATTTCAATCTATTCATTCACCTTTATTTTATTCATCTTAATCCCAGTTTCCTGTTATTTTAGTAGAAAGCGAGTGATCTTAAATGAAAAAGTTATGTGTTTAAGGTAAGTTATTGAAGTTAAAATCCTGCTGTTCCCCTGCACTGATCGGCATTGACCTTGTTTTTCATTCCTCATGATAGACAGGTATGTGTAAACGTTTACATTTACACACACCTTTTTTTGTGTCTTCATTTTGCCCTGTTCTACTGGCTCCACTCTTCTTCTTCTTCTTCACAAGTTGATTGTATTTGATATCTGCTGAAACTTGCATGAGATGTCTTTCATTCATGCCAGCTGCTTCTGGCTTGTGTTTGGAGAGACATTTCATGCTTAATTCAGTGTAATGGGTTATTATATGGACTCTGAATGGAAATGAAGTGCGGCTTTAATCAGTATCAAAGACAAACACAGAAGTACTGGCACATTAAACTTCCCAGACTGTAAATCTGAAGCAGAAAGTAGAATAGGTCAGCTGACTAAGTATTTTAGGTAATAATTTTCACAGGTTGACAACTACCTGGTTGCTAGC